>NW_017279354.1:692169-717665 GCF_001594065.2 Cyphomyrmex costatus | reverse complement strand
TCTGTGAAGCCGAAACGTTTGAGTTTTTACTAATGTATTATACAATTTTTGTTTTATGGATTAAATTGGATCTAATTATTGATTGTATAATTGATTGAATTATTAATTTCAACTTTTTATGCTCGTGTTGGTCGTATACTTAACGTTTTGTTTTTAAAAATTTAATAATTCTATTCATGTTAGTAAAATAATATAAATATTATTTTATATAAATATTAATAATATAAATATTGTTTTATGATATATTTATTATTTTATGAGTAGTAATTAAACCATCCATCGATTAATCAGAAGTCGAAGTCATTTTCAATCGAAAAATTGAGATTGAATGTAATTAATAATTCGATTAATTAATATTTCTTTGTAGTTATATTTTATAATTTTGTAATATCGTTACTTAAAATCATCCATTACTTCAATTACTTGCATAGCATTAAGTGGTTTATTTTAATAAATAATGTAAAAGTTACTCGATGTTCACTAAATTTAAAATAAGTATGTAGGAGGAAAGTTGGAGTCTTTTTCTCTGCATCCTTACATTACAAACTTTCAAGTCAATTCAAACCAATTTTAGATTAGGTTTCAAAGAGCTTTAACCTTCCCCCAACGCTCTATTCATTTCATTTCTTATCTTTAAGAAGTATTTAATGATATATATATCGTTAAAGTCCTTATTTTGCACAAAAAATATTCTTTAGTTAGGTATTCATAATTCGAATAAATAACAATGAGTGATGAATAAAGCTTCGAAATTATTCATATGTGTAAAAATTTTTAAAGGAAAAATATCTTCTAAAATATATATATTTACCAAAAAATTTCAATCAATAAATAGTGAAATCATGGAAGTCGTGTGCCCCTTGGCAAGGAGGGAGGGGGATGAAAGTTATTTCGTCTGGAAAGTTTAACGTTTCTGAACAGGGAAATTTGGAATTTTCGTTTGCTCACCCTTAATTCAAAAGATTTGTGAACAAACGATGAGCAAACGAATGCATGAAGAAAAAAATCGATTTTTTAATATTGGGGGGCTAGTTTGAAGTTGGCACCCCAAAACATAATTTTCGTATATCTTTTGAACTAAGGACGAGCAAACAAAAATTTCAACTGAGCATTCGTGTTCTTCTGGATACAATAGATTAATAATTATTGTTTCTGTTAAAAGGTACAATTTTTTTTTCATTTAAAAATCAGATTATAATAATTTTTCAAAATATATTGTTTATAACTTAACTACTTATTATTTTTATTACAAACAATTTTAAACAAAATATGACATTTTTTATTAAAAATTTAATTTATTAAGAACGAAATACCAAATTTCCACAAAGGTGGTTCGTTCAACTTTACTTCGATTCACAGTCAAGGTCAGTATCTTGAGATACTTGTTATCCGGAAGAAGTAACTGCATACATAGAGTGTCGATTGTACATTGCAAAGTCAAACACAACGATTGCTTTTTGGCTCGTACTGATGATATCGTAAATCAACTTATTCGCTAAGAATATACTAGCAATATACTAGTCGGCTAAGAATATACTGATGCATCTAATAGCAAACGCGTATCTCTTTCGAGGAGGCGGGACTATTTTAAACTTGAGTATACTATAGGTAATCTTTTTAAATTTTATGAAATCATATCATATGGAACTTCCATTAAAAATAATTAATTTTAAATTAGTCCAAAAGTTAACAAATATTATTGATAGTTTTCAGACAATCTCAAATAGATTTATGAATAACACAATTTTATTTTCATGGAGTATATATTCTGTTTCAGCTCTCTCTCTCTCTCAGCTTTTTAAATATATATATATATATATCAAAATATCGATATAAATATCTGCAAAACGGATCAGGTAAACGAATAATATGTAAAATATTTATATAGAATATTTATGGGAGATATATATATACAGCATAGAAAGTGTTCGATCGATGAAAATAACGCGAGAGATCGTGCTTTCGTCGAAGGATGAACCGATGGAGACAATAGCGGGCGTTCTCCGCAATCGTCTGTGAAGAACAATAGTGTCCTGTGGATGCGAAACACGAACGCACTATATACCGTGCAAACAACAGCGGATTTCTATTTGTGGCAGAACATTCATTTATTGATTCGACATATCGTAAGCTGCTGCATCTCTAATCGACAGAAAACCGAAATATAACAAAGTTATGACAATTTAAGTTAAGCTTAACTTTTGGGGCTCTGGATGCCAAGACAATTTTGGCACGTAAATGCACGAATTAATATTAACTGTCCTTTATTTTATAAAATACATTTATTTTAAGTATAGTTCCGAAAAGAATTACTAACCAATAGAAAACGGAAAATACAATAACTTATGCATATATATTTAGTTACATTAAATTAAATTCAATTATTTATCATATGAGAGAGAAAGTTTCTTTCAATAAAAAACATTATCACAAAAATAAGATATCGCAAGATATTATTATTATATATACATATACATAATTACATGTGTATATATATATATATATATAAATATAATATTCTATTCGCGATGTTAATATTGATGACAGACAGATATTTGATAAAGCCCAAATTTGATTTTAACTAAAATTAGATTATGTCACCTTATTAGTAGAAAGATAATAAATATACTGATTTAAATATTTATCAAAAATAAAATATTCGCTTTATGACTATTATAATTCCATTTCTACCAATAAACATGTTTGAAAATATATTATATAAAATACCTGCTTTCATCTTTTTTTTTTCATAAAGTATATAATTAACATGAAAAGTTATTCATTTATAACTTAAAAAAAAAAACAAATCAATCTTTATTTTAATCCTACCTTATATATATATATTTTTTTTTTTTTTAAAGAGATTTTATAAAATCAGGAAACGCGGTAGTGTCTCCGGCCATGTTCAAAAACTGAATATTCTTATAGAAAAAAATTCACTTTAAACATTTATCTTTAAAAATTTCACATTGAAGTAAAGTATGCTTCTGATTATACTATATATATATTACAATGTTTCTATTACTCTAGTAATACTTTGAATATCCAAACAGATTCACATAAATAAAAGATGCATTTACGTAGACCATAAAATTTCAATTGGATGACCAAGCCCTATACCAGCAAACTGCGTCTTGTTTTCCTCTCGGCTCTCAAGGCCGATCGCGAAATTATATTAAGGGAACCGACACGATGAGACATATCTCTCGTCGTTCATACTTTGTCAGAGACGAATTCTAACAATTCTAAGCAACTGTAACTCTAAAGCGAAATGTTCTCATTGTAATAAACAGATAATTAACAAAACAAATAAAAAAATTAAGTTCAATTATAATTGCAGAAACAATAATTTTCTTCAATTTCGCATGGCTTTAATTCTGGCTTTAGATAATATAATATTAAGATTTGTAATTATAAGATTCGCTATTAATTTAATTAATTCTTTTGTGCACTCAAACAGCTAATCGTAATATAAAAGAAATTAAAATGAAAATTAATTTCCTATATGTACATAGATTTAGTAAAAAAAAATCTATTAATTTAAATTTAGTCTTCTCTCTCTTCCTCTTTCTCTCCTCTTTGAATTTTTCTTCAAAAGTTAAAAAAATTTGAGACATATTCTTCTCTCATTATAATAAAATTGTCTATTCATTTCTCATTATCTAATCCGTAATAATGTATGCAGAATATTTATTGCTATATTATATCAATGCACCAACGGTGCCTCATTTATTTTTTATATTCTAATAAAAAATGTATTTTAAATTATTTAAACCAATCTTCTTTCAGTCTTATTACAATTTTTACTCTAATAGAACAATAATTTAAGTTTATCTTTAGACTGTAGAAAGCGCATTTGCTATATAGAAGATTACTTTATGGCTTTTGCTTCTTATATCATTCAGTGTAGATTTTTAAAAAGTTTTTTGTCTAAATTATATAAATTTTTTTTGCCCTATTAATAAGTAATCTTATCACACACACACACATTAATAATCTTAAAATTTAGAAAAATGTGAATTATTTAAGTAATACATTTACGTAAAAATTTAAACAATTAGATAACATATCTTTATATTATATAAACTTTTAAAAAATTTAAATTAAATTGAAGTATACTAAGAGAGCAAAAGAGATAGAAAAATCGATCTCTCAATGAGAGAAATACAATTTTAGTAGAAAGAATTACATAGGTAAATAATATGTACGTTGGCACGCAACCAAATGACTGACCATACTGTCATAATAAACGTCATAAACGCTATTTTCTTAGGAAATTAACTGATACATTAATTATTTCTATAAACTGTAAAGCAATAGATTAAAAATAAAGATTAAATTTACAAAAAAAAATATAAAAATAGTTCAAACTAATGTACAATTTAGATTTTCTGAAATATGAATTTAAAATAATTCGAAATAAAACAAATATAAATTTAAAAAGTAAGAAAAAAATAAAGAAAGCATAAATTGTTAAAAAAATTTTTTTAAATACTTTATGCAGAATAATAGAAAAAAATTGTGTAAACATAAGATAAATAAAAACAATTCTAAATCACAATATCTAAAATTATTTTTTTTATAATTTTAGTAAACGTACTAACACATCAGCAGTGAGTAAAAGAAAAACTGATACAGTCGAATGAATTCCAACAATGGACTGTTTGTATATCTACAAATGCGTTTGCACTTTTTTTTGAGATGCACAGCGAAAGTTTAAAAATATAACGCGTCAGCAGACGCAGCTTTATAGCGCGTTGTAATGAATCTATTTTTAAACATGAAAAGCAGGGATATTTACAACTATGACGCTGCTGTTAGAAAGGGTTAGTTCTTGTAAAAAAGGTATTAAAAAAAGTACATTGCCACGCGTTTCATTGTGTGAGATAACAATAGTACATTAATTCTAGTAGCTTTATATTAACAATAGTATATAAATTATATATAGGAAGAAAAATGGGTCCCATATGAACTGAAATCAAGAGACATTGAAAGGCGAAAAACCATCTGCGAAATTCTGTTTGCTAGGCACGAAAGAAAGGAGTTTTTGCATCGAATTGTGACTGGCGGTGAAAAGTGGATCTATTTTAATAAACCCAAACGCCGAAAAACCATTTGCAATCCAGGCCAACCATCGACATCGACGTCAACACGCAATATTCATGGGAAGATGGCCATGCTCTGTATTTGGTGGGTGTACTGTACCATGAGCTGTTGAAATCTGATCAAACAGTCACAGGGGATCCCTACCGAGAACAAATTATCCGTTTGAGCCGAGTATTGCACGAAAAACGACCAGAATATGAAACGAGACAGCATAAAGTGATCTTGCTTCATGACAATGCTCGACCTCACGTCATAAAACTCGTTAAGGAAACGTTAGGAGCACTTCGCTGGGAAGTGCTACCCCATGCGGCTTATTCACCAGACTGTGCCCCTTCCGACTACCACTTGTTTCGGTCGATGGCACATGCACTTGCAGAGGAACACTTCAACTCTTATGAAAGCGTCGAAAAATAGATCTCTAACTGGAAAGCCTCTAAATATGAGTCTCGTTCTTTCGCCGTGAGATCCGCTTATTACCAGAAAGATGGAAAAAAGTCATATCTAACGATGGCCAATACTTTGATTGATGTATGTTTTTATTTTGTTTCTTAAATAAAGTCATACTTTTTGCATAAAAACGCACGGAACTTCCTGACACACCTAATATAGAAGAAGAAGAAGATACACAATTTTTGTCCCTTGCAGTTTTGCTGTCAAGTTGATAGCATTTGAGAAAAAAATTATTAAAGATCAATATTCGGCTATCTTTAAAAATTAATATCTCGTTAACCATTGCGAAATTTGCAAAGTGGTAGAGGACTTTTCGACTCAGTTTAGTCTGCTCTATCTACATAAAAGAAAGCGATATTGGAAGAACCTTGCGAGACATCCTCTGTATATAATATCTATTAAAATCAGTGAAGTTTATAAACCGTATAAGTCAAATTATTTTTATTCGTGCATCTGACAATGTATTGTTATTGATAATAACAAATTAAAATTTTAACAAAAAAATTTACTTCATATAATTTTTTATGACTTATAATTCATGTTTTTTTTAAATAGAAAAACAATACTTTATTCTCCTAATATTTTCAAATATTAGTTTTAAATTAAAATAGTAAAAATAGTCATTAAAAAATTCATAGCAGTAATGATGCAATAATAATCTTATTAAATAAAATGTAGAGAGTCAATAAATAAAAACGCAAAAAAGTTCATCGTGGTAATACACAGTAGTTGTCTTACTAAAAATTCGTTGGAGTAAGTAAAAATTGCAAAAGAAGTAAAGAGCAAGTGATTTCAACGATGTCAGATAACGTAAACAAATTAGAAAATAAATATATATAAATCAGAATTTTCTAATTAAATCTACTAGAATTCTGACTGATATATAATTATTCTAATAAAAAAAGTAAAAATTATAGTAGATTTTACTAAAAATGTTGTATCAATCAGAATTTCAGTTATTTCAATTATTAATTAAAATTTTAATAAATGTAATCAGAAAATTCTAATTCGTCCATTTTCAACCAGAAATTTTTTTCCGTGTAGAAGTTGTATGTATTCTTGATCGTATACATATTTTCAAACTATTCTCCGAAACAACTCAAATTCCGAAAAGAATAAATGTGTCATTCATAAAATCGTAGGGCCGTTACACCTTGAGGTTTGCTAACTCTCTCTCTCTCTCTCTCTCTCTCTCTCTCTCTCTCTCTCATTTGTACTATATATTGTACTCGAATTTAACACGGTGACCTTGAGTGATCGATATCGAGAGCAGCCGCCGAGAGTATCTCTGCAAACGGCCAACATTATTAACCTGGAGACTTCTACACTTTAAATAATATGAAAGTCACAATAAAATTAGGAGATATGTACAATTAAATAATTTAAATATTCATCAGTAATACAAATACATATAATTTAATAGCAATAAGTTAATAATCGCGTTAGTTTCTTTTGTGTTGTATTAATTCCACAATCATGTTTCAATTAATATCAAAAAGTTTCTTTGAAGTAATACTTATTCACTCTTTAAATTTTTAGAATACTGGATTGTAGTAACGTTATTTCAAGATTAAACAGTCGCCGTTTTAGCATCATCACCAAGTTGGGTGATCCTGCGATCGGGCCATTCAAAGAATTGATCGGAGCAGTAAAGGTTAAGAGAAATCGGGATGCATATGAAATACGCTTCTTTTTAGACCGCTATCTGCGGAATGAGTCTGATTCGGGTCAGAATAGCCCGCTCTGCCACCGCCACGAGGATAATCGATCCTCCGTGCAATCGAGTCTCCGCGCTCCGCCTGGCAACCGCGTCAATACGCAATTACTTGGTCGACCATCAGCCCCGATTATTTATACATCGGATCGGTCGGTACTGTTGTCCATTTGTTATCGAGATAAGTCACGAACGAGGAAGATTCGAGAGACAAAATTTGTTATCTCTTATCGTAAAATCGAAAAAACAAACTTGATCAAGAAGCATTTAGTTGTTATTTGAAGTTATAGCTTTTAAACATTAAGAAAAATTTTTTATATTCCATTTTGAATATATCAAAATGTTGTTCTTGGATTTTTTTTATGTATCTTTCTAGTAAGCTATTAAAAATAAAGCTATGTTCCAGGATTGTGACTTTATTGATCTAGATGAACTTCGTGACAAAAACGTATGCAAATTATGAAATCAATTGTACAATTTACTGTTTGATGCAATTTTAAATTTAAATACATAATTCGTTTTTTTTTTTTTTTCAAACAGTTACTGATTGTAATATTATACAATAAATAGAGAAAAATAAACGAGGATGTTACAATTTTAATTATTTTGACAAGTTTAAATAAAATTAATATAAAAGAAATATAATAATTGAATAGAACATTCTTGCTCTCTAAAATTTTTAAAATCTAATTTTAGAAAATAATTGAGCCAAAGTTGAAAAAGAGTGGTTAAATTGTCAATTTCTAAAAGTGAGATTCACTCTTTAGTGCTAGATTCTACTCTGAAATTTTTAGAAAGATGGACGATAAAATGTTTTTGAAAGAACATGAATATGTAAGTCAGATTAAAAATGCGTGAATAGGAAAAGCGTGACATTTTCGCGTATAATGGATATGTGATGACAAGTTTACAAAAGACGTAAATTGGTGCTCAATCAAATATCTTAGGTATTTTTATTTGTAAAGTATGTGTACCGTCATGTTCGTCATGCGTGTTTTAGCATGACATATAATTGAATAAATCGGAAGAAATGGGATGACATAGAGTTGATTGTCATACATAAATGCGATTTCGATAATTGCGACGTTAAACGACAGCAATCATTTTCACATAATCATAATATTCTATAATAAAATATTTAATTATCCGATAACTTTTTCAGATATATTTCACGGATAATATTTTATAACAGATTACTGCGAATGCTTTGAATAAAAGTGCCAAAACCGAATAATAATACGATATCATATAAAAATCGGGTCGATTAATGTACTAGGCTGAAAGCTCGTTGAAACACGCGTATCGTCTTTCTCTTTCTCTCGCGAATAGTTTAATATCGTAGAAGCACATTGACCTAGATCTCGAACACGTGAATCGGTAACGTGATCGACCCTCTTTATAACGCAAATATTCTCGAGGGAATTTACAGTCCTTCAAAAATCGATCGGAGATGTAATAAAAAAATGTATAGATATGTATATACCTATAATGCAAGCATATGTAAGTATCTCTTATTCGGCAATATTATTTTTTAACAGAGACTGTTTTCCAGTCGTAAAGCTGTCATTTAACACCGTTGAGATACATGTGTAATTTTTAATAATAAATTAATAGAGAAAATAAAAAAAATATATATAAATCCTTTTTCATCTATGTGTGTAATAATATTCTTAGTTATGACATCATATTAACTGTATGTAAAAATAAATCACAAATTATATTATTAAAAATAATCAAAAATAGCTAAAAAAATCATTTTTAAATGTCGTTATTATTAAAGGAATCCGCGAAATAGTTTCTGCAAATATTAGCCTTACTAATGTTATTTCAAAATATCTTATCCGATACAGGAACACATATTCTACGATCAAATTGTATTTTTAATCGCATCGGAAGGTTATGGACGTACGCAGGTCGCGTGCGCCAAAGATAGCGGTGCGATTGCATTACTTGTGTCACTATTTTTGACAGGAGCACGCTCTCATCGCTGACAACACGGAAGCTCTAAAAGTTATCTTAATTTAACATTATCGTTATAGAAACTCGATCTTTGATCTTTACAAAGTAAAATATGTTTTGCCCGGTAATTTTCCCTTTATCTTTGCTCATTATTATCATGATATTATCATAGAAATCGATTATTAAAACATCAGAATATTTTATACCCGATTTAAAAATTGAAATTCTTTTCAGGAAGTATTACTTTGTTCTATAAATTTATAAGATTAAAATAACAATTGCTAATATAATATATGCATTACAGAGTTTTCGTTTAATTTAGATATTGTCAGTCAATTTCTTTAATTATATATATTAAGAAGTAAAGCTTTCGATCGATCACCAAACACCTGAGAGTTGAATACTTTTATTAAACTTATTAAAGCCGTGTTTACGAAAGTCAAAGTAAAAGTCTGAATCATCATTATTGTCGGCTATTTACACCTACTATCGCCTACTACCGCGATCATTCGATGTCGGGCAGCAGGCAGTATCTTACAGATACTCCATCGGAATGGTAAATTATATTACGACCTTGGGGAAGACGTAGGCCACTAGCGTCTTAAATGTGTAATGATACACTATTCCTTGCATGAAGTACATTACCTAAAGCGCAAAGAATAAGATAATATTAAAAGAGTTACTTATAATTAATAGAATAATAAAGAAATTCTCGTTCTACTAAAACACATAAAGGCTGAACAACAATTTTTAGTCAATGTAATGCATAATCAATTTATATAATAAAATATATAAAAGATTTAAAAATACTCTCTCTTTTATGAAAAATTATTAAAAGAATGTATAAAGTATCCCCTTTTTTTCCGTGTACTTTGTTTATAGAAACTTTAAAAACTCAGATCCATGCTTCTTTTACAAAATTATAAAAATCCCACGATTATGATCGTAACTTTTGATGTTTATAAATAAGATACGAAAATTATGTTAAAGATATTAGCTTTATTCTGTCGAACTGCATAATTTAACTCCATATATAGTTCGGTATATCGATTAAAAATTATGCAAGCGTTATGCAAGTTCAAGGCGGTAACGGTTTATCTTGCGCACAGTCCGGCCGGCGCATGTGGATTGCATGGCGAGATACGTGATTTATCCTGTGCCGTTATATAAATTGCCTTACCAATGAACAAGTACGCAACACGGAGAAATGTTTATTAAACACAGGTGCAATTAGGCTTCTAGGTTATCTGTAGCAATCAAATAATGAAGTTGAACTTGTTTTCGCAGACATGAATCATTAAACTTTCAATGCTACGAACAAACTTAAGTATTATCAATCAAAATGTTGTCTCTTATCCAAATAATGATCACATTAACATCCTCTGCATACTAATCATCTCATATTTACTTATTTATTCATTGACTATTATTTATCAAAGGAAGTTCAAGTTAATATTAATTAATTTACTTTAATAAACATGTAATATTAATGTTGTATTAATATATACTAATATTTAAAGAACAGGTATATATAAACAATTTTTATTATAATATTTTAATATTTTATGTTATTTCTAAATTTTCTTTTGTTTCATTATTTTGTAGTCTTAATTCTTTCACTAATATGAATATTAGTAATAATATAAGTGTAATATGATCAGTAATAATATAAGTGTAATATATGACAGTTTTTTTTAAAAAAGATATTATTATTATAAAGTTCTTTAACAGAATTAATCGCATTAGCTCGCATAATCGCCTTTTATTTCTTGTAATTGAATACATACTGCATGTAATGTAGTAGATCAATGTGCGTTAATACATACGTAAATCAAATGCTCGCCAAAAATGTCATGCATATATAATAAGATTTTCGCGCGTATATAACGCTGTCATGGTCATTGAATTGCGTCGAGACGATTATGATCATGAGCGATGAAAATAATTACCGCGTAAATAAATGCACGTAGATTTAATCAGTTGCAAGATAATATTTAATAAAATTTTTCCCGGTACTAATTATAATATCATTCACCTGAAATTTTCGTAATAACATTTTTTTTGTGTTCCTATATTAATTATGTTTTATCACGTGCTGCATAAAAATTTTTTATTATATCATTAAATTGCTTATATTAATAAAAATTATTTTCTCAATTTTTTTGGTTAATAATAAAAGTTAATACAACATTTAAATGTAACTTTCATGAGGCAATGAGTTGTCAAATTCACGCCGCGCATCAGACTGTATTTGGATTATCAAAGGACAAATTAACGTGATAATTAACAGGAAAATATGCTGAATAGGCAATCACATATTAAAATACTACTGTTCATCTACTGTGTCCTTGAAGGTACAATGCACTTAAAAATCGTTTTTACAACAATTTTTTTATATTTTCACGTTTTTATACTATGTGTCTATATGTCGCTATTTTACTAATTTTAAATTCAATTTATTGTAACAGTTTACACTGAAAATATTCATTTATTTAGTGTGTAAAATGTGTATAATAGCATAAAGTAGAAAAAGAGAGAAAATCATCGAATATTAATCCTCCTCTATAAATTAGTTGATACGAAATACATTTCAGAGTTAAAAAATGTATTCTGTATTAATATTGTGAGTGATAGCAAAATTAAAATGACTAGATATTACTAGATATGCAATTATTGTTTTAAGATACCATTAAGATTCTATGTTCTTTTAAAGTATAATAAAATATAAAAATAGGCTTAAATTATTTTAAGAGAAACACTCTATAATAATATGGTATAAAAAAGATAACAATATATTTAAGTTCTATATAATTTTGGATAATGTTGCATTTTGTGTGTGTGTCACTCAACCTGCTTTATCGCAAGAGCGTAGAAATCAGGTGAATGAAGGAGAAATGCGAAGGGGTGCAAGATCGACTCCACCCTCATATCTCATGACACTCCCATCGAGGTTATCAGAAAGCATGCGACGCAAATCGCCAAGATCGACAATCGTGAGAAGAGAATCTTAGGGTCAGCATATGAAAAAGGCAATTGCTTCTATTTTCCCACCCACCTTCTCTTAAACCTGCCACCTTGTCACCTGACACCTCTTCACTCCCTCGAGAGCATCCGGATACACGCACGCATACGCGTAGCTGTGCATCCCACAGATGAACCGATAAGGAAAAAAAAAGAGGGGGAACGGAAAGAAGGAAGAGAGGAAGAGAGAAAAAGAAATCAGAGAAAAAAGTGGAAGAAATGAAAGATCAGAAATAACGGGGAATGAATAAGCACGCAAGAAAATAAAAGAGGGACAAAGATGGACGATTTGTTTCTTTCAACTGCACTTTCTTACACTCTGTATATTTTATCTCAAATTAATTACGCTATTTCACACTTTCTTATAAACGGACTGTATCAGACTACATATTGAAGATTGAAGATTACGGATTAAAAATTAGAATTTAATCAATCAGAATAAAGCAAAATAAAATCATCCGATTGATAGAATTTTTATCATTAATTCGCGCAAGTTTTAATGCCTAATTTGCAAGTCAATTGCATATGTTGAAGTAAGTTAATTATAAAATTATAAAAGTAAGCAAATTTATTAGAATATTTATAATTTAATTGGTCAACGTCATCTAGTAATTACGTTTATAATTTTCATTTTGTTCCAAGCTACAGAATCAACTTTCTGATACGACTTTAAGTTCTTTGAAATTTAAAAGATATATGTAACCGTAATAGGAAAAAGAGAAAAATAATATATAGACAAAGAATAAATTTGAAATGAACAAAGCCAGCAGTCCAAGAGAAGCAGATTACTCATCTTTTTAGTTATACTTTATTACATTCAAAGAGCAATCATAAGCATGTGCATATTTAAATTAAAACTGGGTGAAAAAAAAAAGGTAATACAATTTAAAAAGCAATTTTATATCTAAAATCATACAATGAAGAAAGAGAAAGAAGAGGAAGAAAAGAAATATCGCAGAAAAAAAACGAATAAGAAAACGAAAGAGAGACAAAGATGGACGATAAGTCTGCTCCTTTCAACCGCACCTTCTTACACTCTCTACACCCCCGTCAAAATTAACTGCACTTACTCACTATTTCACACTTTGCACTTTCCTACACTTTCATGTGTAAATCAAAATAGGTACGCACACAATTGTCACAAGAGGAGAGAAAGGAGAAAAATGAATAAAAGAATGGACAAAATTCAGCAGTCGAAGAAGCAATCCGTCTATCCTTTTCAAGCGCAATTTATGACATTGAAACGTGTACTCGATATAGGAGCGTAAGAGAGCGGATGAGAGTAAAGGCGATACAACTGAAAGAACCTCGAAAACTATAACAGTTGAAAAAGAAAGGAAATCGCAGCAGGCGGGAGAGGTTATGGTACTTACTGCTGATCTTCATACCGCCGAGGGGCGGATTCGCGGGCGGCTTGTTACCCTCGGCGAAGGAGGTGGTTCTCGGTCGTCCGCTCATTCTGAAGCCTTCTCGACCGCCTCCACCTCCGCCTCCACACCTACACCGTGGCTTGAAAAGGTTGCGTTCCCGCTACCTCTTTCTCTCCCGCTACTCCTGCTGCGTCTACTAGGTTAGGTTGGCCGGTACCTCTCCGGCGATTCTCCTCCTCCTCCTCCGCCACCGTCTGAAGTTAGCCCCGGTAGTCGCCGTTGATGTCGTTTCCCTCGTCGTCAACACCACCTCGCACATCAATAACAGTCGCACCACACGCGATTATCACATCGCACGAGAGTGCGCGCTCACGCGCGCACTTTCTCTCCTCTCTCTCGCTCTCCTTTTATCTTCACCTTTTCACACCGTTTTCACCGTTTTCCGCCGTTTTCCGCTTCACGTAATGTTAAACGACGTTCGCCTGCTAGTCGCCGGATGGAAAGGAAAGAGAGAGAGAGAGAGAGAGAGAGAAAGAGAGAGAGAGTGTGTGTGTGTGTGTGTGTGTGACAAGGAGTAAGGTAAACGTGGAGGGCAGGAAGAGATGGCGATAAGCAGACCGCAGACGACACTTACTTTTCACGGATGACTTTTACCCTTCCTGCAAAGGTTGACGAGTGTCGTTGGGAAAGGGGGGGGGGGGGGGGGGGGAGGAGGAGGAGGAGGAGAGAAGAGGAGGGCCCACCTTCGTACACACGACGTCGTCGTACAGGCGACACCACCCTCTTTTTATTCTTTTTTTTTTCGGCAACACACTGACGCGCACTCTCTCGGCGACGACGGCCTAGCTTCCTTCTCGCGCTGCTGTCACGGTGATGCGGCAGCGGCGGCCGCGCGGCGAGCAGCTCCAAAGCGCGGTACCGTCAGCCAATGAACGGCGGCGGGGGAGGGGGAGGAGTGACGCTGCGGAGCGCCGCTGGCGAGAACGTCGAGGGGTGCGTGCCAACGTCGTGGCGGCGGCGGCGGCGGTGGTGGTGGTGGTGGTGGTGGTGGTGGCGGCGGCAGACCGACGTTTTCGGGACGGCTTGTACTCCTCGGTTCCTATAAAACGCGGCTGCTTCCTCGCGATCCCGCGCCTCGGCTCTCTCCGTCGTTGTTGATCGCCGACGTATTACGTTGCGGCGCGCCACCGCGCGGTATGCTCCGCCGACGACGCGCGGCGTGAATCCTTACTTCCCCACGATCAACGTCGCCGCCGTTGATCTATCTTTGCTCCACACACTCGCTACTCCGCGACGTTTTCCCTCTCTCTGTCTCTCACTCACTCGTGTGTCGCGCCTCGTTCTGTCTTTCTCCTCTCGCTCGCGCGCACGCTCTCTCTCTCTCTCTCTCTCTTCCTCTCTTTGTCCCTCGCACTATCCTCTTCTTCGTCTCGTCACTTGCTCCGATTCTTGCGTTACTCCACTCCACTCTGCTCCTCGTCACTAAATGTCTGACAGATTTCCGTACTGCTATATTTCGCCGCGCGCGGTGCGAGTCGGGTAGTAGAAAATTACAGAGCGAGAAGAACGACTACTGCGCTCTTCTGGACAGGAGGGTCGTCGTCGCCGTCGCCGTCGCCGCCGTTCCTCGCCGTCGTTCAACGCCCGTGTTCAATCGGATCGGTACTGACCCTCTTTCTTTCTTTCTTTCTTTCTCACTTCCTCTATCCTTTTCTCACTATCGCTGGGTGTCGTGCTGGGCACCGGACAGGCCGACGCAGGGCAGTTCCTCGCAGCAGCTTCCTCAGTATGTCGCGACGACGCGATGGACGCGCTGGTAAATATCGAACGCGGAAAAAAAAAAAAGGAATCGCGCGTCCGCGGGTCACACGGCGGCGGTAATGTCGAACGATATACACGGCGATCAGCGACGACCTCTCTACCTCGTCGTCGTCGAGCAGCAGCACGGCAACACCACACCGACCATTGGATTTTTCGATACCTCCTCCTCAGACATTGACCCGTTCGGGCGAGATCGGGCCAGTCGAGCGACGACGAACGTTCCCGAACGTGACGTCAGCGATACCCCGCCCTGCCCCTTGTCGAGGGAGCCGCGAGCGGCGTTCTATCGAGTATCGATGGTGGCGCTGTAATCGCGGTTTTCAACGCCTCGCTCTCGCGATTTTCCATCATTCGCGTTGTGGCGCGCAGTTCGAATCCAGGTCGAATATTAAGAAACAGCTATTGTAGAGAGCGGGACGTAACGAGAGGTAGAGTCTGCCGTATAGAACACAACTTAACTTTAATTTCCGATAAAGATTAACTTGGTTTAACTTACTGTTTATCTTTTTCTAATTTTTATAACTAGAAAAAGACAAAAGAGTAAATTGAATCGATGAGATTAAAGTTAATCTGCATTGGTGGAAATGAGCATTAGACTTTCAGGACAATTAATAAGATTATTTTTGATTTGCTTACGATGTCCATTAATTCCAACGTCATACGCGAAAGCTTGTGCGTTGCTTACGTTTACAACTTAAGTCTATCTTAATGTGTGTTACGACAATTCTGTGCGCAGACTCGTAACTGTGACTCGTAGTCGTGACGTAAGATAAGAAACAATGATTTTTTAAATATACAGTGGCGTGCAAAAGATTCTTGCCAGTAACATATTTTCTTAATTTATAAAAAAGAGACTAATAAAATTATTATTATTATTATTACAATAGGTGTTAGTACAAGATTTCGTTACCTACATCTTGTACTATAACGCCCGATAATGATTAACATTTTATCAGGTTTCTTTTTTTATAAATTAAAATACAAAATGTTATAGGCCGGTAACTTTTGCATTTTAATTTATAAATTAGAGCTACTGCTTACAAATTAGAGCTAGATATTCGAATATTTTATAATATAGAAGTTTGATCGCTAAACTGTAAACTTATTGGACGACAATTAATGTCTTCAATTGTATTCTAAAAGAAAAAGGAAACAATTGTTTTACTTGTTTCTTTTATCTACGGAAAATATTTACTTTCTTTACTTGATGAAACGCATAGCTTTCGTGAAAGAAAAGATGATATTATTTACCGATACTTTCCTTGCAACTACCAGATTTTGCTCTCTATAGATTTGTTATGTTATATACTCCAGACTCCTTTCACTTAAAACAACATACGTTTACTTGAGCATTAGAATGAAAATAGAAGAAAAATAGTGGAAATAAATTGAGAAATAAATAGACGAAAAATATTGAGAAATGTACGACTTTCTTTCTAGAAAATTATAATTTAGCATATATGTTGAATAATTTTTTAAATAAACATATGCTTTATTGTATTAAGTAATTTATTTTATCATATTATGTATAATTTTCGACAAATACTCAGGAATTAAAGTTTCTACTGCTCGTAGACAACGAAATTTTTGCCGCTCCCATTCAACTTTGTAACAACGTCGGCGAGTATATTAAAGCATGCGACATGAACAAACGTCTATAGTAATCAATGGTAAATTTTTTCAACCATTTGCGGTTTGGCAAAAAATAATTACTTTGTAAAACTTTTTTTCAAAAAATGTCGCCCCCTCCTAAACTTGCCGCCCCTAGACATAGCCTAGGTTTTAGTTTCTAGTGCTAATATAGCACTGAAGCCATCATATATACTACTCTAATCTGAGTAAAAGTGAGATATCTGAATTGATAAAAAATGCCTAATACATATATTTTATCAAATAGCACAATAAAACGTATTGAGGATTTCGCGGTTTAATTTGTTTCTTATAGATTTTAATTAAACATACGTGCACGAGTACGCACTATTAGTTCTGCCGATGAAACACTATTAAAGATATATTGTAGTTTTATATACTTATGTTAGTTTTATAAGTTTGAAATTTATTGATTTATGAGATGCTCCGATTTCCCTTAATTTATATAAATTAATAAGATCTCTAATTAAATTTATAAAATTATTACTAGAACGTATTATAAATAAAGTAAAAGTATTTTCGGGAATTTAATTGTTTTTTCTTGAAATCATACTTTTTTATTAAAGAATATAAACCTTCAATCTCTATTCAATCTTATATTCTCGTGTTTGAAATATTGAATTATGACAATGATACGAATATACCTATATGTGTTACGAGAATATTTATAATATACAGTCAGATGATAAAATGTTTTTCTTCTCTACCGATGGTAAAAAAATGTATTACTCCACAGAGATGTAAACGTATTTATCGACGATTAGTTATTCTACGTTTTATACGTCATTCCCTCCACTGATACGTACAGATCGTGATATTTATTCGCGGCACACAAATTCAACGACTCAACCTGTCGGTACAGTACCCTTAATTTTGCTGGTAACGCAGAGACCCGAAATTAGCTCGTATTCGTGGCCGATGGTGCACTAGCTCCGTCTGGTGTGATGGTGGCGAACGACCGCGACGCCCCTTCTCCCTCCATTACTACCCCGACGCTCCGTTCCGTCGTCGGCGCGCCGGTGGCAAAGCGCGGGTTACGGTTTAAGTTGCATTTTAGATGCGAACGAACGCGCATCTCTTTTGGACTCACGGTTACGCGGATAACGTTTCGTGAACATCGGGGCGCGCGTTACGAGCTAAGTGCGACACGAGTCATTTGTGAACGATTCTGCGACGCGGATCGTCACGCAGGATATTGACCGGTGAGTTTCAAATATTTTTCTCGCCCGTGTGTGTTTGATGTTTTATATCTCGAATTCGGCGCGACTCCCAAACTTTTGCGCTGAGAAACCGCGTACGTGCGTTTCCGTGTATACGAGAGGACACTTGCTCCTTTCAATTGCTATTCCATGCGAATTAAATTGTAATAAAATGGCAGTGCCTCAAGCTCTTGTTAACTTTTTTCCGTATTGGTGATTAAATTAAGTATGTAGGCAACACAAAGTATTCAAAATCGGGGTATAAGATATCTTTGGTGGTCTCAAAGATGTCTTATGTCTTAATTTTAGACTTTGTGTTGGCACAGTTATATATACAGTTTTTAATTTTAAATACATATACATTTCCAGCACTTTCTTCAATTATATAGATTCTTCCTCGGATTCTTTAACGCCCGTTTCTACTAATATTTAGTAGTTTAAGTTTAATCGCGAGTTCAACTAAACTCTTTGTTTTTCTAGTTCCGAGAAAAAGATAAAGAGAGTAAGTAGAACCAGGGGTTAAAGTTCATCTACATTGAAATAGGTACTATAACTGATTGGAAGCAGTTGAAAAATAAGTTATAGTCTTTAGCCATTTTTGAGAGAAACATATTTCAAACATAGTTCTATCATGGGGATGTAGGATAAAATGACTTTTTGTTTTGTTGACACACGTCTGTTTTTTGATAACTGCTTTCCGATTGGTTTTGTTATGCTTGATGCACTCTCGACATATAGGTACCTAACAACATTCTGCGCACACATACACATACATAAGTCCAAAAATTGTCAGTCGCTAAATTTTTTTTTGCAAATTTTTCTAAATTTTTATATGCTGCAAATTCGATATGACGTTATTTTAACGGTTATTCTACTTTGGTTTATCTCAATTTATGCAATTATTATTTTAATAGCTATATTATCACAATGTGTTATTTTGACATACACACGGAAAACATTTTCTCTTAAAATTTACCTTGAAAATAGCAGTTGTCATACAATACAATATTTAAAAAAATATTTACCGTGCACTTCAATAAAAAATTAATCAAACTTATTTTATATTTTATATTGTTATAGTTTTATTAGCGAATGAGAAAAATATACATAACATTCTTCGAAATACAATGTTGTCCCGTGTAATTCTCTCCGTGTACCCATAATTGTAATATTTACTTTTTAATACATGTGTCTTTTAGTGTCGAGGTAAACATCAAACGAATATTGCAGTATGAAATAAAATAACGAGTAACATTTTATTTTAATGACGGTATGAAAGTAAAATACAGTTCAATTACACATTTTTGTTATGAGAGAAAATGGTTTCTCCGGGAAGTCTTATCATTTTCTCTTATAACTTGGAGAATAACTCGTTCACGACATTTTCGTGAAGGAAAGATCGGCTCGACAATGGTCGAGGAATCCGCAATTGAAAAGAAATATATCTTTTATATCGTGGTTGATACGGAACACCTTTGTATATTTGACAGGGAAGGAGCGTAAAAGTCTTTGAAGGTAGAAAGAAGAAAGAGTGTTCGAAAAATGTTAAAAGTACCTACGATTGAAACGAACAAATATTCTGAGCGCTTTCTGTGAATATTTCAGTTCTTTATCATTTTTGTTTTGTACCATCACTTTTGTTGTATAGTTTTAGAGAGTGACATTTTCTACGATTACCGGTGAAATTCGTGATATTTTGCATTTGGCATGTTTGTTTCTGAACTTGTGTGTAGTGGTTGAATATTTCAAGTATTCATCAGTTGAAAGCAATAAAAGTGACGTGTTACATTCGAAATGTTATTCTCACTGAAATAATATAATTTTCGATTTTATTTAAATTTTTGTCAAACTTTATTGTATTATTATTTGTCTTTCAAGATTACAAGAATTTGAAATTTATAATAAATCTGCTATTGATGCGCTCGATTTCTACCGCAATCTCTAACAGAAATTTAATAAATTAAATTATTCTGTGGCATAACTAAATAACAAATATCGAATAATGACATAAAAGGAAGCAATAATATATGTTGGCAATTTTCAAATGTGAAACGAGAGATGTGCAATTGTGTTTTGATACTAAAATAGTTAAGAGAAATATTGTTTTCATTTCTCAATATTATACAGTTATTTAAATAATTTTCTTATGCGCGGGAGATATTTTTTTAAAAAGAGTAACGCTAATGAAATTAATGAATTAAAGAATCATTTCTTGCAAAAATACATTTTTCTAAAATCATTTTTTTGAAACTCATAAATAATATGCTAATAAATTAATTCTTTCGTGTTGGTTAATAGATTGTTTTATACAAATATTAAGAGAGCAAATAATAGGAAATATTTCGCGAGTAAACCACAATACGCGTATACCGTCGGAAATAAACTTCTGCGCGCCCTCAAAATTGAGCATTAAAAATCCACGGGTTATCAAGCCACTACAGCGGCATTATATCTTTGTCAGATCTCGTCAGTGTGAATTAGTCTCATCCTTTCGGTGCCGCAAGCCGGCCAAGTTTCAACGTGGAAAGATCGTCTTGCCCGTGCTTCTTCCGTTCCTGCCGAGAATTCCGACACTCTCGGAAGGCTGGATGCGGGGCGCGTTCTACTATTCTTTTTTATTTTATTTTTGACTAAAAAATAATGAAAGAGAACCCATGCCGCGCTCCGTAAAGCTTTAACCTTAAATACGTATGACGTGAAAGAAGCCGGGATGCTATGATTCTTTGCGTGTCGCGACGCAAATATAATCGCATTCATTGCTATTGAAAGGGCGAAGAATTCGCATATGGTGCAACGACCTGTCGCGGTTTCTTTCCAGGTATATCAAGATACGTATACACCTTCAGCGCAAGATTATGTATGGATTATCGGGTTGGTTCTCACGTATTATTCAAATGTGATTTGAATAATAAGGAGAAAAGGAAAATTTATTCTTTAGCCTCCTCATTCCTCTGCAGTGCTTTATTAATATTAAATGTATCATAATGAATTTTCGATACTATAACATATTATCGAACATAATCTCATTACGTGGAATCCCACAAAACTAAATTCAAGTCTTCTATGTAAATATATGATGATAGCGATCAGATTTCCATGATAGCCGTTGCATAATGGATATTGATACATTATAGTGTCAGTATAACGAGCAAGCTCAAAATAAGCTGATACATTTTAAATAATACAAATATCTTCTGAAAATACTTTCTTGGTTATTTGAACATTTTGTTTCCCTTCAAAAAAATTGTTACGTCTTTTCATATTTTAAGACAAAATGTTTTCCACGATCGAAATGATGAAATTGTATACGTGATTTTTATTTATATGATATTTTAACTTTTATTTTTATTTCTGCTTTTTATCGTAATATATTTTTGTAATGATAAACACTATTTGATACTTTTTACAAGAAAAATATGAAATTTAGGTACCTATTATTTGTGTATATTATCGATTTCGTTTAACATAAACCAATTTTATGTTTTTTTAGAAATATTTTTTGTAATTTCGTAAAAAAAAATAAAAATATACTTATTACGCGTTTTATTATAAATAACAAAATTTAAAAAAATTTTCTTAATTTGATAACAGGAGATTAATAAAATACAATACAGTTGGGATGACTGAATAACAAATCTTGATCAATTTTTTTTTATTAAACATATCAAATAAAATGTTTAATGTTATTACAAAAAAAAATTACAAGGAAAGAGAAAAAATGAAAATAGAAATAGAGAAATCTAGAGAATCAATTAGATTTATAAAAATTTTCTAAATTACTTTAACGACACGAGTTACTTTGTCACTAAAAGAGACGCAAATAAGAATCTTAAAAATTATTCATAGATTTTGTTAATTTGATCTGTTGATTTGAATATCTTTCAAATCTCAAAGAGAGTATCGCAGTTAGGCTGCGCGAGTAGCATAGTAATCTGTTTCGAATGTGATCGTCGAACTAATTTCGTCTCTGAATTCCCACTCAATTTCTGATCAGTCGCGCGCTCAAAAGCGCAACGCTGAGCGCGTAGAGGCTGCGTGCAAATTAAACGACTGCGTGATTCTCGGCCTCTCGAATATATTAGTTAATACCATTGCGCCGGCATTCGGTGGAAGCGCTGTGAATATCGGATGAATCCAGAGCGCTACTGAGACTCGACGATGATAACAGAAATGTATTATTCGGCTACTAACCTGAAATTTTATATAAGAAATATTATTACCATTGGTTATTATTTTACTATATTATTTTCGTCTTTTTTTCATTGTTTTAATATATCTCTGCTTAATCGTTTCAAAAAGTTTTTGGAGATTTAAGAATAATAACCTTATATACTTTTGATGTTTTCAAACTTAATTAAATTATTTTATTCTTTTTTTTATTTCATCCAGATTGTTTTAGAAATTGAAAATGTTTGATGTTTGTTTCATTCAAGTTATACCTAACGTTTTTCACTTTTTCTTGTTTGTAACACGGAATTGTTACTTAAAAAAGACTAACATGATAAAAAAAGATAATAAGAATGTAAAAATAAGAATCTATATATTGTAATCTAAATACTGTTTTTGAAATTCGAAATTCTGACATTTAAAAAGAAAAACCAACTTGATGTTTTTTAGAGAATCTGTCACTATAAAACTATCTCTCTCGTCGTAAATTATATAACACCCTATACAAGAGGAAAAAAGGGGAGATATTTATCTCGATCGTTCGTCGATTATTCCGGTTGGGGATTCTGGCACACGTTGATGTTAGCTTAAATAAGCTTAAAATACATACTTATCATATTTAGATGCTGCACAAGGACGCGTGAGATAATCCTAAACGATGCACAAGAATATATGTCACTAATCAGCGTCACACATAATGCGTACGATAGAGCTGGGTATATATGGTATAATAGTACGTTAGCCATATACGCTACGTTGCCAATATTATCCCGTCACCCCTTCCGTGTACGAGGTCCCCTTTTGTATTCCTCGCACATGCTTTCTCACGGAGCTTGATGCGACTGCAGTCGATATGCATTTTGAAGTTTATTTCGTGATCCTTTTTTTCGAATTTATGCGTGCACGTGTTTTTTGTCAGTCGCTATAACAGATGGTTCGATTTTCAATGACATTATTTAAATGTATTTCTTAAAAGTTATAACAATAGCATAGATAATTTCATATAATAATAATACTTTACATATACTATACAAATAACATACAATACAAATTGATAGTGAGTAGCGAATATTAAAATATGTTTAAGCAACATTACAAATATGTTAAAGAAAAGTATAAAGTAATTATAATTTAAAGAATTTAATTAAAAATTACAATAGTTTTATCTTAAGAGTTAATAATTATTAAATTAATAGATATTTTTTCTATAATTTAATACTTGAAAACTATCATATCGATAAGCTTAAGAAAATTAAAACATCCGCTTTTTATAAAATTGTTTATATAATACAACGAGATATGTCCTATTTGATTTAATAAAAACATTTTACTAAATATTACCGTTATACTGAAACGATATTATGGCACAATGAGTACGTTGATTTATTCTGCCGATTCTGCCATATATATTTGCATATGATATATGGCATATTTTCTTCATCCACTTCACACACACACACACACACATATACGTTCAATTGAAATCGTCGACTAGTAATCTACTTCAATTAAAATGTATTTCTGAATGTTATCACAACATTCTTTTGTAGTTTATTTAAAATCAATTATTTATCTCAATCCCCTATCTCGTTAAATAATTACCTTATTTTATTAAGTAATATCGCGATACCATTAACGATTAAATCGTATCAATCGCGATGACACAACAAAAGAATTGTTTTTTAAATACAAGAGAAAGATAATTTTCTGTGATTTTTAAAATACAATTTTAAATACAATTCTAATTTTCGAAATGCAATTGTGTCACAATTTCGCGATTTTCTTTAAAAAATTAATTTAACGTATTTAATTATGCTACAGCTATGTCTAACAAAATCACAGTCATAATCGTGAAAGCTTTATTTAAAATTAAATATGCATATGTACTATTGATTATTAAAGAAATAATTTATTGCAAAGATTAAAGTTTATAAGATTTTGATAAGATATTAAGTTTTCTACATTACACAAAAATTGTAAATTAATTTTTTAAATAATAATAATTGCTGTTAATAATTAAAACATTAATTATTAATTTATATACTTCAATAAACTTCAATTGTTTAGAAGTATTTTCTAAAAGCGTTTGCTAGATATAAATTTGATATCTCTAAACTAAAAATTCCAAATTATGAAATCAATATATAATAATAAATGTTAAAGTAAGAACTTCTTTAAATTTTTGCAAAAATCTATAGTAGAAATTATACAGATTATTGAGAAGTTCAATAGACATTAAAATTGACAGGTTACTGAGAAATTCAATATTGAAATTGACGCATACAATATGCGGATATAATTTCTGTAATACGTTCGTAGGCTACCTCTTAATGGCTTTAATATATCTACATGCAGTATAATAAATCCAATATTTAATCACCGAAATTAATCTTAATGTTATGAGAGAGAATAATTCAATTTGAAGATTGAAAGTTCTAATAAAATCTTTATTTAATTTCAAATATTATATACATTCACAAATGTATCACATATAATGGTTAAAGCGAATTAAATTATTATATTTTGAAGTAATTTTTAGTAACATTTTTTTAAATATTATGATAATGTAAGTATATCAAAATGTCATTATTATTGTTATTAATCATTGTTCCCAATAAGAGTGAATGTTAGTGTTGCTATTATTTTAAAATTCCGCTAAAATTGTATGGAATACTATATAATAAAATGCAAGAATTAGGGTAAACCCGGTATATACGCCGCACCTATCGAAAACTTAATTTATCAATTATTATTTACTATGTTTAAAGTAAATTAATTATATAAATAGAATCTTTGTATCATCTACTACTATAAAAAAAATATTAGAAATCTAAAATAATTTATTTTCCATATTAAAAAGTAACTTTTTCAAACCCCTGCATTTTTGCCATTTATCCCATAGGGGGGGGATAATATGGCCACTCATATATAATTCATAAGAAAATCACAAATAATCTATAAATAAGATGTAAAATGACGACGTAACTTGCATTGTTTATTAATATATGACAATTTTTATTGTTCAGAATGAAAAATGGA
>NW_017279354.1:568867-692100 GCF_001594065.2 Cyphomyrmex costatus | reverse complement strand
TAATTACATTTTTTCTTGCTTTTCCTTCTTTTTTTGAAACTATGTGTGCACATGTGCACGAATGATATAATGAGTAAACTTCTGTCTCACTTTCTTCAGGAAAATTCTACTTTTGTAAGAACATGACGTCTTTCTAAATTTTTTTCATAAAAATTAGCATGTAAAATTTTATTTTTTTATTAGTTGTTATTTCATTAAGTGTTACCATAATGTTTATTTCTGTATTTTGATAGAGGTTATGCATTTATCAATTTACATTTCGCATGCTGAATTAATAATGTAACTATATTTTGCGTTTTACTAAAATAACGTTCATGCTCAAATGAACGTGACATATTTCTTCTATTTCGCTCTTTAATTCAATTACGTCAAGTCCAGCCGACATGCTATTTCTTGTATTCACTCTGGATGATTTCCTTGACGTTTTCTATGACAATGACCTGACGACAATCCATTTCAATCTGCCTGCAAAGCGATAACAATTTTAACGATCACAGAGAAATGTATGTTATATGTCTCCACCTCTCATGTATCCTATCTCTTGGATACTATTAAGCTTCACGCTTTCGTCACTGGAGCCGTGTTATTGGTCCGTCTCCTGTTCCATCCATGTTTGCGTAATTTTAATAATTGAAATTCCAAATGGACGAATATGCTAATCTCCGTTTCTGCCACTGTATTTTATTCACATGTATCTCCCGGAACCAGCCGAACTTGTTTTTCTCCTCATACACGAGAGATTGTATCCTGGCGCTTTATATCCGCTCCAGCCCCTAGTCTATTACTTTTTTACTACATATCCGCTGATCTCAAGTCGATCGTAGCAGCTTTTTGCGTTCTGTGTTTCCTCCACACCCGGCACTACCTCTCTCCATTTTTCTCTTTCTGTCTTTAGCCCTTGATATAAATTCTTTCTACATGCGGAGATAACAGTGTCGAAATAAATTTCATATATAGCGGAAAAATTGTGTAAATTTTTTTTTATTATTTTCATGCATTTTAAATATTAATGGACTATTAAACAAGAGGAATAATCCGAGGTTTAAAACGTGGCCGCTCGACTCTCGGCAATATTTGCGGCATGAGTGTGCAGCTTTATTAATGCTGGAGTATCGTTCCCCATTCCCTAACGAGCTGATGTCTTCCGCGGGCGAGCCCCCGATCACGTTGTGATAGGGGACACACTAATCAAGCTGAACGAGCGATAGCAGATCAGAAAACGTACTTCAGCTGCGGTGTACGTTTTTAATCGTGCGTCTCGATCGACTACGTAATATATCGCTACTTTAATTCTCAAAAATAAAATACATTTTAACTCTTAAATAGCAAAAAATATAAAAATATATACATTGTAGATTTTTAATTTTATTTCTTTAAGTATAAGATTTTAGATATAAGAGTAATCCATTTAATATTGATGTTTACTCTAATTGTCACCGAATTGTTTCATTGTTATTAATTTACATGATTTAATCTTGAAATTGCATTATTAAAAGTAAAAGTAAAATAATTATTTAAATGTCGCTACAATTAGATCAGCGATGCATGTATATGTTACAACCCTTACAGAATGTAATACTAGTACGGGGGCCAATTAATAACTTATTAATTATTTATTAAAAATTTTGTAACAAATTTTCAGTGTTAAAAATATTTCTACTTTTTAAAATGAATGATTAATTGACCAGTACTAGTATTAAATTTCTACAAAAGGGAATGTAAAAGCAACAATGCATCTCTGTAACATTTTTTCTCTCGTTTTGTTTGTCTCACAATCCTTTCCTCCGTGAAACGCGCATCATGAATAGTCAGTAACTGATTTTTTTTCATCATCTCGTTTCCTACTTTCGTATTCATTGATTCGTGAACCGCGAAACGAGACGCGCGCTTCCGAAAGATATGGTCATTTAATTTCGTGTATGCCATGAGTTCAATGGTGGATTATTGTTTGATCTATTTCTCAATTCAACATGAATCTCTCACTCTCGATCCTTCTCGATATGGCACGGATATCGAGCGCTATTTCGTGGGCGATCACCACCATTTCTGCAACGCGACGCGCTTTTCATTTATCATAATGAATAAATATTTGGATCGAAATGCGCCGATCCAAATCCATTACCGGTCGCACGACATGACATGATTCGCGATTCAATATATAAAATCGTGCCCCCGATAGTGGATCTGTCATTTCGCGTTGTTGACTTCGTTCCCACGTAGTTTGTTTAAACTGCGCGGGCAGCGTCAGCGAGATTTGACACGGAGATGGCGAAAATTTGGTTCTCATTTAGTCGAAAGTTTTGATTGAACCGTTGCGTCGTTCGCGTCAATGTGAAATTTGTAAAGCAGTGGGATAAAGAGAGACAAAAATATTTTATTTATATTTATAATATAATACAATATATTACTGCAGTTTTATTTTTGCGCACAAAAGTTTTTTTAAAATTTTACTTATTTTAACAAAATTATCTTAAATATGAAATGAAGATTATAAAGAATGTTATATTGCATAAAATTATGAAGGTAATGTATTTAATACTTATATGTATATATGTGTATGTAAAAATATGCGTGTAAATAGATATATATTTTGTGTGTTATTTAAAATCAATATATTTTTATCTTTTAAGTTAAATAATGAGCACATACATACACACATACATAAAAACGTATTACATTACTAACAATTTTGTATTTTAATTTTTTTGTTTTGACATAAACAAAAGTGCAATTTTCTGTAATATTCATTGAGTGTGCATGTATTTATTCAATTAACTTTTGTTATTCTAGTTTAAACGAAACAATAGACTTTATCTTTGTAAAATACATTCCAACATTTTACCTGTACAACATTTCACCTTTTGCATAATATAAATTTTATATACGCAAATTTTTTGAACTGCTGATTGTATTATATTGCTCTGAAAAGATATTTATCTTCCATAATGTAGTATCGATTTGAATTGGTAATGTACAGAGAACAATTTTACTTAGCAGTAGCCATTTAGAGATTGGCTTTTTACCTTTCTCACCTTCTATCTCCCTGAAAATGATGTTAGTTAACATCATTCCTTTTTACAATATTTTATTTTATTCTTAAATGTATCAGATGTTCTGTTTTAAATTTCCTTCTTCTTCTGAAATTTCTTTTAATGGAAAATATTGCATTTGTTATTTTATCACTTTAATTAGTTACTAAATTGGATATCGATAATATTTAATATCAGAATATATCGTATTTTAATGTGTCTAAAGGCCTACAAATTAAATTTTATTACATTAAAAATATAATTTTATTTTTTGTATGTTGGTTTTATTATGCTCTACTTCTAATATTTTTTTATCGTAAATTTTGTTTATAAATATTTTATTTTTATTATTTATTAAGTGTGCGCAAATGTATTCAACTAACTTTTTTTTTATGTAAAAGAAAGGATACTTAGACTTTTTGTCTTTGTGAAATACAGACATGCACAACATTTTATCTTTTTGTATTATATAAAAATTCTAAATATACACACGCAAAGTTTTAAATTTGACACTTTTTACTTTCTATATATTCATTAATCAAAAATAAATACTAAAACTTCTTATTAATTTAGACTGTGATGTTTATTTATAATATAATAAATTTTGTTTACAACTAATTATTTGCAAATGATAAGTTCTCTTTAATTTTATACACATAACATTATATTATTAAGAATTTATGATATATAAATAAAAGATCGAATTCTGAATATAATTTCTGTGGAATGGTATATAGTAACTACCATTCCAAATATCCAAAATTACGTCGATTTTATCAAACTGTAACCGATCGGGCTTTCATTCATTGTCATTCGCGACACGTTAGTTATTTTTATGACTGACGGCAACAACGGCCGTTTAATTCCACGACAGTAAAGTATTGTAGCAGTCGCCGTAAAACGGAATAATCGTGCATCGACAAATACATATCCCGAAAATGGCATAATGGCATTCGATCGTTCTGAATTTACAGTAGCCGTTGGCTGTTGATTATTGACAGTACCTTGGCGGAATATTGTTTTAAACAATCTCTCCCGTCCGGTAATTTGCAGTTTGACACGTCGTTCGTTATTATTATCGGTCCGCTTCATCTTTTCCAACATGCAGCAAATATCGACGAAAATCAAACAAGCCTAGTCATTTTCAGCCAATAAGTATTAAAAAAGACTAATAATTTAAAATATTAAATTTATTGATTATCTACTAATTGTAAGTAATCACAATTATTAAAACGTTTAAATTATTAATAATTATCAGTAAAATTAAAATCAATTTTGCTATATTTTTTTAAAGTTTATTTTTATTAATTTTATTTATGAGCATCACAATTTCAATCACGAAATCTCAATATACGAAATATTGAAAAATTTATAATCTTGTTATTTGTTAAGTTAAAATTTGTATTTATATTTTTAAATGGAAGTTTTTATTAATTATTTTGTTATATAGTTTCTATTTAATAAAAATATCAAATACACAAATATACACAAGGAAAAATTTCAATATATCTATTATATGTATAAATAATTATACATGTAATAATATTTTATATTTAATAATATATAAAATTTTTTACAATTTATATATACATATATATTATTATATATATTGTTATATATTTATATGAATTTTATATTTTTAAAAATATACTAAAACTGAAATTTTTATACAGGTTAAAATTTGATTCTCTCAGGTTTTGAATGTTAAATGGAATATTTCCATTAGGTATATGAATAGTTTTATGCAATCAGTTTTATTTTTGACAATAAAAACTGCAGATTTTTTCTCTGTATTAGTATCAATTTTATCATATTAGTTTTGACATTTTTAAACTTTCAAAAAATCATAATCACGGGACATTTTGTACAATATAAAAAAGTGTCGCTTTTGTTGGTTTTTAAGGTATATAAAAAAATTTGCTAAAAAATTATTTTTAGATCTGTAACTATTATAATTAAACTTTTAGATATTTTAGAGAAACGATTCCTTCTACGTATGTTAAATAATTACATAGAAACATAAAAAAGTGATCTATCATAAATTTAAATAATTCAATTATGTAGAAAATTTGAAACAATTTTAAATCATCATCGAAGTTATAAGTATAATGAAAAGTTATACTTTTTCTCTCTGTCTCTGCATTTTTTGTTTCGATATATTTATGAAGAGAAATCTATCAATATTTTCTCTTCACATACGTATATAACGATTTACTTGAAACATATACATGAAGTAGTTCCCGATCAATCGTTATCGATCACATACGAACGGTAGCTTCGTAGTCTCGGAAAGAGGCTGACCTAGGAAAATGTTTGTTTAAAAACCATATTTCTCCGTTCGCCGCCAATGAAACCGCAGGTGCGGGCGCAGAATCCCATAGATTTTTCTTCCTTCGTACGAAGCGACTTGCCGCTCTCGCGGTTTTGCTCGATACCATATTTTACCAAACTGTCTTCCTTCGATCCTATATCAAGTCAGTTTTTTTTGTTTGTCTTTATTTTATCATTTGGTTGTAACATTGTACTTCAATATAGTTTTGCATTGCATGATTCTACTAACAATAAACAATATATTCTAAGAGAGTAATGCCAGTACAATTCATTGTTTGTCAAACAAAATACAATACAAAGGTACATCAATATGATTCAATAAAAGAGACAAGTATAAATAGGCAGGTTTTATTGCAATCAATAAAAATAAACACGTATATTGGCATCCATCAGTTCTATCCGCAAGACATAATCTATCAATTTTATTGGTGACACGTCAGTTTAAGTGTAGTTCTTCCTTTCGCGATGCGCATTTATATCAGATTCGAAAGCGATTTGTCGATTTCCATTCAAATTTTATTCTCTTATTCACATATTTGTTGAAAACGATTTAATTAAATTTAATAATTTATATAAAATTTTACTGTAAAGAGAGAGAGAGAGAAAATTATAATTGTAAATATAAATGTGGGTGTAGAACATTGAGTGTTTTTATTTAATACAGGCGTACAAGCTATATTTAGTTTAACTTAATCTAAACACAGTACACACTTTGTTCTAATTGAGCTGTGTAAAAAGCTTTACATGTCTGTGTACATTTATGTTGAGCAATTGGAAAACATGCCTTTTTGCAAAACTTCTGTTATATATTTTAATTATAGCGTTATAATTTTCTTTCTATCAAAATATTTGATTTACAGCTAAAAGTATAGATTGAGTAAAAATATAGCTGTATTAAAGTAAAGAGATTATGTGTATTTTTTAATTTTATTTTTAATTTCTAATTTATATTGTTATTCAGATAGTCCTATACAATCCTATATAATCTTCTAGTATCTTCTGCAAAGTATAAAAAAATTCGTATACATAGTGTCAGTGTTATTAACATTTAAACAAAAAACATTCCAAAAGTAGATTTTCAGACTGATTTTTAAAAAATAACGGAAAAGTAACGAAAAGTTACCTTTCGAGTAACGGTAACTGTAACGAGTCACTTTTAAAAAGTAACTTCCCATTCCTTGGTAGTACATACATATAATATTAAAGTGAAATAAGGTAAATAATAAATTCCAGATAAACAAAAATAATACACGCAAGATAGAATGGAAATGAAGAGTGATCAAAAGGGAAAAGGAAAATAAAAAAGTAAAGTAACAAAGTGGCAAAAATGTAGGACGAAAATGGGATATAAAACGGTAGCGTAATCTGGCTGGTGGGTGCATGGTGCTTTGGAACGAGGAAAAAGAGCAATGCGTAAAAACTAGATAAAGGGTGATTCGCCCTTCGCCATCCTTTTTTCGTCTTTCTCCCGTTTTCTTCAAGTTTTCTGCAAGTGGTGGTTAGATCGCGTTTGTATCAATCAAGAGACGTGAAAAATGATTTCGGGGAGTGCTGGCGCACGCGACGTTTTAAACGGTGATTCATAGGACATCACGCGGGGACGGTAAAAAAAAAAGGGACGGAGAGGGAAAAGGGATAAGAAGGGGAATACGCGTAAAAGCAGTCGATACGCCGATCCGACGTATATTAATCGGATTTGCGTCGTCGCGTATTTTCATGTGCGCTTGCCGCGCTCGCCATTTTTCATTCGGCCGCTGAGCTGATGAAAATGTTGTTCGCTTTTCTCCCATTTTCCGGTGGTGATAACGACTCGGCGTGCCACCGGATGGAATATTACCGCACGGCATGTGGTATGAAAAAAAAACAACCTTTAACCCGTTAATGGCTAACGTTCCATTTTAGGAACAAAGGTTTTGCGAGTATTAAACTGATTTTATAGTAATAAATGTTTTTTCTCCTTAAAATGTCTCCATATTTAGCTATCAAAAATACATTAAATCTTAATAGGCATTTTAAGGGATTACGTATATAATATTGTTTTATTCATTGTCGCGTATTTTTACTTGTAGGAATCCATAGGCGAAAGGTAACCCATTAAGTCTTGGAAATCCTGTAGTTTTTGTCGCCGACTGCATTCTCGAGTGCATTCCAGCATGTCTTCTCGAGTTACCGGATAAATCTTATCTAGAAACTTTTTAATTTTTTTCTACCAACCTTTTTAAACTAGACTTTCGATCACCTTCTGCGTTTTTTATTTCATCACTTGCAAATTTTCCATCTTATTGAGATTCCATCTATTTGTGTGGCATCTTAGATTCCATCTATTTGTTAAAGCCGTTTTGCATAATGAATGAAAACAAGAATTTTTTTCAGGGAAATTCGACAGACAATCGAACACTGGTTTAAAGATTTTTGTTAAATTTCTTCTTTCTCTTAACTATAAGTTCTTTCGAAGTGAAGTTTTAAGAACATCACCTTACAAATATCGTGAATTTTAAGATTCTTGAAAAAATCTATTGTAATTTTTTTAAAAGAATATCTTTATAGGAAAATTTAATAATTCCCATTCCCAATGGGGATGAAAATACATCTGTATCGCAGTCTTCACCTAAGTCGTAAGAAATCGATTAATCATAATTAATTATTCTTCTTACATTCGACTGTGATTTGTCAATTTTTTTGATAACATTAAAGCTTAAGTGATTATAATAAAATATGTGTACAATTTTTATATATTTTTTATATTTTAATATTTTTTTCTTCAAATATTTTATTTTTTAGATAGCGGGTATGTAGCTGATTCGATACATTTTGCGCTTATTCTGTACCTCCTATTATATTATAAGAAAAGTAATGTTACTTAGAAACGTTTCGTAGAAGTAATGAAATTATTGGGACTTTTCTTTCCTATACACTAAAGAGAGAACAAGATTAGTTTCCATTACAATTTTACAAGTTGAGATATCGTATTTCTTGTACTTTTTCAAGCAATATTGAAATATTAACGGTATGAGTAGGGTAATTTCGTCGTAAGATTAAATCCAGTTTCTTGAGTGAAGTTTTGAGTCATGACGAGGAAAAATTCGTCCGATAGGAAACGTATTTCGTAGCATGACAAGAACAGTTTCGGGATAGGCAAATATCCGGCCAGCTTACGACAGGAATCTCCCGAAGGAGGTCTACCCAACCCTCACCAGAAACTTTACGGCAGAAATGTGGAAACGCACAGAACTTTGAACTCGTGCGAGCTGATTCGCCTAATACGACATCCAGCTCTATTTATGTGAAGAAATATTTTTAGAAAAAATTTTTATATTCTTATTAAAATGATATTAAAGATCATAGCTTTGAGAATTATTATATGAATAATTTAATAGAATTAAATTAATTCTCGTATTAAAATGTCATATTTTATTTTTCGATGAATAAAAATACCTTAAAAAATATAAGATAACGATGATAATTATAAAAATAAAGTAAATTACGTTATGGTTTACAAAGAGTAATTTTAATTATTAAATTATAAACGATATATTGTTATTTTTGTAGATAGTTAAAAGTAGAATACTAATGAAAAATAAAATTTTAATTTTCTTTAATTACAATAAAATTTTTATTTATTTATAATTTTAAAGTTTTAAAGTTTTATTGTAATTCTAATATTCTTTATATATTATTATATTTTATATTTTTATTTAAAGGATTTTTAAGGATTATTTTTTATAACAATTCTCTTTTTTTCTCTTTCCTTTTTTCTCTTCTCTTCTCTCTCTCTCTCTCTCTCTCTCTCTCTCTCTCTCTCCCTCTCTCCTTCTCTCTCTTTCCTCTGCATAACATTATTTGAACTTATATTCGCGAATGCACTGCAAACAAATGAAGACGATATGTTATGCATGTTACCGTGAAAATGTGACTTCTGCGCGGCAAAGTTTTGTGAGAAAAAACGATAATGTTTTTTAGTGCACCAATGTCTCTCTACATTTACATGCACGTATCAACTTCCTATGTAGTTCTCAAATATAGCTGACTTGTAGACACACAGAAAAGGGAGGAGCTACTCTCGAGTGCTCTAGAAAGAGAGAGAGAAAGAGAGAGTGAGAGATGAGAAAGAGGGGACGAAAAGGGAAGTTCATTTGCATCGAAATCGCGAATTATGAATCGCAAGGAAATTTTAATTAACTTTGAAGTCGAAAACGAGATACCTTCGGCGCTATAACCGAGGGAATTTATCGGCGCGTGCGATTCGATACGACGCCCGTAATGGGAATAATCGATTTACTTCGTCATGCGATAGAGCGAATTATGCATACCATGATTTCACCAATTTACGAGCGCGGACGTCTTTGAATGCATTCGACTTACAGACACACACAAAAACTGAAAGCATTAATGCTTTAATTATTAATTTAATTAAGTAAGACAACTAATTTAATCAATATTAAAAGAATTCTATATAAAATAAATAACTAATGAAAATTGTAATAAAAATATAAAATTTTTGTTTTTTATATAATGCATGAAAAAATAAAATTCTAAATAATAGTATATACATATTATAAATAAATTTACACACGACAGATATAATACTTTTATCTAAAATGAGTTAAAATTAGAATTAAATTGTCATTATTAAAATGCATTCATTAATTCTTCATTATTAATTAAAAATTATTATTAGTAATTAATTAGTAATTAATATGTAATTATTATAATTTACTATAAATGAGATAACAAGCAAATTGTTATTGATATTTAACCACAATGGATAGATATTCTTTTTATCAAAACATAAAATGTGATTATATATAATAATAATGAAACAATCTGACTTAAAAGATTGTTGAACTCTTAATTAGTAATTAATATGTAATTATTATAATTCACTATAAATGAGATAACAAGCAAATTGTTATTGGTATTTAACCACAATGGATATTCTTTTTATCAAAACATAAAATGTGATTATATATAATAATAATGAAACAATCTGACTTAAAAGATTGTTGAACTCCATTTAACAAATTAAATAGCATTAATTCATTACTTACAAAATGAGTAATAACTGTCCAGAATACAAAGACACGATTTTAATGAAATACGCAGTAACAGTTATGAATGCTGAAAATCAAGTAACGTCGTCAGTGTTCTTCTTCGTGAAGCTTCTACTTTCTAGAAACAAAATTCTGACAGTGCCGCCGCTAACGAGCGAACGTTAATTAAAGATACGAATTTCGTCGCGAAATGCTAATTGCGTTACTCTTTGATACAGCTCGCATTGTGTCCCTTGCGGCCTTCGATCCTATAAGTTCATTATAGCGTCGTTCGTCGTTTCTCTCTCAATCGGGAGGGTATGACAGAGGTTTCTTATGAATAGTGCGCGGCAACGAACTTTCTACCATCGTCTCTTTTTCGGTACCCGGAAGGAATCCGGGTGAGTCCTTTGTCGTGGATTTAATCCTACCAACATTTACACGTTTCTATCTGTGCGGAAACCAACAAAGACGATGACGCCAACGACGACGACGACGACTTATACAATATAAGAACAATCCTATACATAGTTAGAAATCTCTCGGAGTCAACCTTCTCATTTTCCTTTGCGCCTTTATAGTTGCTTACTTCGCCCCGTAGTTTCGTTCCTTTTACAGAGTTTTGACGATTATCCTTGTTTTTGTACCATTTATTGCAAAAATCTTCTGCTTAACGAGTTTGAACAAGTCAGATTATGTAAAACTGTTAAATCCTTATGAAGCAAAAAGTATATAACTGATATAGTAATAGAAAAATCTAACTGCAACTGATGAACCTAACAATTGTTCTCTAAGAAAATAATTCATATTATTGTATAGTTTCTTCCGTTTCAGATTTGTCGTTCAGAGATAATTAGTTTTTGATTACGGTTTGATCATTATATACTGTGGAGGATATCTTGATAAAGTCAATGAACACAGAAAGCACATATAATGTTTTCAGTCTGAAAGTCATTGTATTTCTCCTATAATAATAAAGATTATATCAGTTTTGTACGTTTAAAGAAATGTCTTTATCTAGATTAATTTTATTGTCTAGATAATCATCTAGGTAATAAATCAGAAAACACTGGTTATCAAATATCGATAGAGATTTATTTCTATTCCAATTTATATAAAAATAAAAAATTTACAAAATAAGAGTGTAATTCGTTTAAGTAACTGATTAATCAATTATATACTTTAACAAAATGTAACACTTTTGTACAAATTTATGGAAAATTATTTTGTGTAGTTTCTTTGATACCCAATAGAATTTTTATCACCAAGATATTTTATCATTTTAGAATTTAAAAAAATTACAGATAAAATTATAGTGAAAACTATTTAAACTGTTTAAACGTTCTTATACCGTATCTACTATAGCACATATTCAACATATTAGAAAAGTTTTATTCCATCTAAAATTAAATATATTGTTAGAACTTTTAATGTTCAGAATTTATTATAAAAATGATTTTATAAAATTTTTGTAATTAAATGTTAGATTTATGACGAAATAGTTGTAAGTGATGCTCACTCCCAAAAAATCTGTGCTACAAAACCATTTTTTATGTTATGTTATTTATTTATTTTTATTTTATGTTTGTGGCTTAAGGTTCGAGATTTTATTCGGATTGATATCCGAATTTCTCTGATGTCCCATTTTTTAAATTCGTAATTTACGTGAAAAAAACCTATCAGAATCACCTGCTATGTGTCATAAAATATGAAAAAAGTTTAAAAATGTTACTCAGTGTAATCTATTAAACATTTTTTAATTGTTTATTTAAAGTTAAATGATTTTTATATCTCTAAATGTGTAAATGTAACATTTTTTATTTTGAAATGTCGTTCTGGATGTTAGTTATTCAAAAATAATAAACATTTCTCTTTTCTGTGAATTACTCTATTGATTCGAAATTTGACTATTGATCTATATAAAATTACATAGGTTATAAAATATTGACCTACAAAATTATATAATTTATCTATTAATTTTAATGAATAACAATAATTTAAAATAAAAAAAATTGAATTAAAGACTCCTTTATGTTCAAAACAAAATACAAAAAATTAATGGATAAGAGTAATCTTAATGGTTACAAGGAGTCAAACGCTGTTAACGGTGCGCAATTTATATACAAAAATATCTTAGATACAAAATTTCGTTTTTACAAGATCCAATATCTCAGAATATTTTACAAAAACGAAATTTTGTATCTCTTGTAGTTTTTAAGATTATTATCTCTCTCTCTCTCTCTCTCTTATCTATTAATTTTTTGTATTCATTTTAATGTTATATATATAATAATGAAATATTATAGATTTAATATTATTGGATTAAATATTAATAGTTCTAACTGATTTTATTTTCCTTCTATGATATATATATATATATATATAATTGATCTAATAATGATGAGAATCTTATCTATAAATTAACTTTCTTTCTCTCTATAAATAGTATAATAATTCTTTTTCTTGTTTATTGAATTATGAATTACTCTAAGAAATGATATTAATTTTAAATTGATCGAAAAATCTATGGAAGAAGAGGAAAAGATATGCAATATATATTTCTTATCTTAAAAATATTAAATATTTTCTCTAAAATATCTTAATAATTATTTCTCAACTGATTACTCGCCCTAGTTTACCATAATAAAATATATTCGCGATCAATGATTAAATGTACTATGGAGCGTCAGAAGGACCATCATAATGAGATAAGCTCGCGTTTGCTCGATCTATATGACACTCGAATTCAGCCACGAGGCCGGCACCATATGGCCACCGCCGGTTCTCCCTTTGACATCTGTGTTGGCGCAACAATGGTTTGGAGCAGTGGACCACGAGTGCTCGCGGCTACTTGACTTTTGTAATACAGTTACGGCCTCTCTCCTATCTTTCTTTTCTCTCTCCTACTGTTACCTCATCTTTCTTTGTCTAAATGCCAATTCAAGTTAGGTCCCATTTCGGTCGAGTGAATGTTTGATTCGAGCACCATTCAGCTCCTCGTTTCCATCTTGTTCACGAGAATGATTGTCATATTAATTCAATTTGAGATTAATGAAATAGTCCGCTTGATTTGATCTGTGTCGTTTAAGATGTCATTTCGGAAATAGTGAAACACTTATCTTTCTTATGAATCTTTTTTTCATTATAAATTTGACATTTATTAAATTATTATGAAATTTAATTTTAATTTATGGAATGTTACTTTTATAAAATCAAATTATTTAAGTATAAGTTTACGGAGAAAGTAGTTTAATTATCTATATTGTCGAATAGTTTTAAAGAGGTAAAAATAGGCTGCATGCATATCTGAAGTGTGCATAACAAATTTTGAATTCTTTTAAAAAGATCGGTTACTCTTTTATGAATGTGTGCAATATCTTAGATATTTGAATTTTTCTCCAGCTTCAAATATTGCCGATTCAAACAGCTGTGGTTGGTCACGTTAAGCAACGGCTGTCCGAGGGAAGTTCGAAATCCGAAGTTGTCGAGAATTCTACATAGATCCGGTATTCGCGAAGGCACATAGGCGCGCTCGCACTCCTGGGGTTGCAACTTGGCGTCGAAATTTCTCTCGCGCCGCCGAGAGATCGATCGCACTATTCGGCCACTTTCCCGTTAGATGTTATATCGCTAGACCTCTCTGCAAAATTACCAGCAAACTCGCAACATCGAATTACTACCGGGCGAATTCCGTCAAAACTTAACGGGCCAGCCGAAATCGAATATCTAAGTCGGTGTACGCGATTTCGCAACTTCGAGCCTCAAGACCGTAAGAGACGAATACCTAATGTTTATACTATAAATTGTGCAAATTTTGGATTTGATTAGTAAGACATAATTATAATAATGCTAAAATGTATACATACATATTGATGATTATAAATGCTAAAAAATTTACGAGGAAAAATTTTGGTTAATTTGATGCCGTTGGCGATGAATATTGCTAAAATTTATGGCTAAAAATTATTAAAATTTTAGAAAGCACAAATATTTAGTTTTATTTTTTTTAATATTATTAATTATTAATTATATTTTTATTTTATATATATATTTTTTCGGCTTATTTATGCAAATAATCATTCCTTTTTCAGTTATATTATTATTTTAAGAAAGTCTTTAAATTATATACACGTAAAGAATATGTTCTGTAATTTATATATTTCTTATATATATATTTATACGATACTATAAAAACTAAATTATAGTCAATATATCAATATTGTAAGAATATTTGATTGATATAAATATTTTATCGTATTTGTCAAAGTTGAAAATATTTATTCACGTGTACGTGGAAGTACACACGTGCCGACGAATCCTTCTTTCTATAATCTCGCAATCCTATTGAGTGGGCCGAAAACATCTTGCACAGCTCTATGTGTTTATGCCGTCGATCGCGTGCAAAAAGACGATTGAGTCTTCGCATATGATCCGATTTCGTTTCAAGTCGAAATTTGTTTGGAGCTGCGGAAAAGCTCTTCTCGGTTGAAGCATGGGAACTTTTTTGTATTACGGTTAACGAGTCGCAAACATGTCCCGTGGATTACATCAATCAGAAACATGAAATGTTAATATTTTATTTTATATATTAAATACATTTATATGGCACCTTTAATGTTTAATAACATCCATAGCTATGAAACTAGCCAGTTAAAGTCATTCCATTCTTTATAGGAATGCTATGATTGATTAGTTTTATAACTACAGATGTTATTAAATCCAATTAAGAGGATGCTGTATAAACGTAGTCATTTAAATTGCAATTCGGTATAGATACATTAAAGATCGCATTACAAATTAATAATTTGCTATAATACATTAATTAAATACATAAATGTTTTAATACTTCCGGAATCTATAAGGATTATTAGGTATTCCCGGTTGGACGCATACTTAGATATTCGTTATGCTCTGAACTTTGTCTGACAGTTTGGCATATGTAAAGTTGCTGAGTGTATGAAAGATTAAACATGCACATAAGATTAAAATTAAATAATATAAAATAACTAAATTAGTTAATAGAAAATATATTTCTGTATTTTTAAAAGTTTTAACGGTTATAATTAACAAATAATCAATAGTTATAATAAAGTGTAAAGACATTAATAAAAGTGGAATAGTTTATTTTTGTTCAGCTTTTTAGTAAAAATGTAACAATAATCATAATAATTTCACACTAGATAAGAAAAGGGAAGCGTGAATGTTATATTGTGCATGACAGAGTGCCGAATAAAATATCAATCGATGATTGAATCGAGACGTGTGTGATTTCACTCGTAATAACTTTACGGCACCTTTGAAGAATCGCTTTTGTCGTCTGCGGATGAAGAAGGTAGATGCGAGAATTCTAAAGAAAAGTTGGCGTATTTGCGCTGAAAGGGGAGAGCGAATTGGAAATACAAGCGAACAGGAAGTCGCGGCGTCTCGGGTACTTGAGAGTAAAGAGTAGCTCGGGGAGGGGGAAAAAGGGGAGTGAGATTTATAAACCTGTATCATCGAGGATTAAGCTCGTTTCACATTGTGTAGACTTGCAGTGAGCTGGAAAGGAAGGCAAGAAAGCGAATCGGACTTTAATGAGCGTCTTTAATCTGCAATATATCTTAATTCAAACACAAAAATTATATACGATATGGTTGCCGAAGTTTATAATACTGACCATGAATTAACCAGCATTGTTAATTGACTAGTGAGGAGAAATTTTTTTTATTTTGTATATAATAGTAAATTTTATTATATTATGTGTAAACAGAAACTTTATTTTTCTACAACATTCTGGTATAGTTATTTAAAATTTAAATAATTTATCGCTTTTTCGTATATTTGCGAAATTGATATCGAATTATCAGGAAAACCATGTTTTATAATTTAATAATGCACACAATCTTACAAAATAATAATAAACATAATGAAACGAAACGTTTTAGTATATTCGACATTACATTTGGTACAGCAAGGAAAAACGCTGCTAAAGCATGTCAATTTGTTTTATGCTTGGCGAGAGTACTAGGTCTCATAATATATGTAAATACTGGTTTCGTCGTTTTCAAGACAGTAATTTTAACATAAAGATTTTTTTGTACACAAAAAGCCTTTATTAAAAGACTTTTAAATCAGATTAAACTATGTTAATGCTAAACACTATTATCAGCAATTTTAAATGATTTGACCGAAAAAATGTACTTACATTAGAAGAAATGTACTTATTTACATTACGTGAACATAGAAAAAAATAAATATAAAAGGACTAAAATTTCTGCAAACACCTAATATTCTGAAAAATTTAATAAATAATATATACAAAAGAATATATAAAAATTATAGTAGCACTTAAAAACAATATGAAAAGCAGCAGATACTCGATCGTGGTACATGCATTATTTATAGAGATTATAATTTATGCATTGCAAAAACGCGTCGAGCTTTTTTGCTGAGTCAACGATTCTTTGTTCAATTTGATCAGAAATTTAGACCATACTGGACGTCGATTCCATCGAATTTCTGTCATGTTCATCGTAGAAGGGCGGGGCAATGCGTCGTACTCGTAATCCGGTAGTGACGTCGACGTCGTCGGACAACGGTTCGTGGAGGGTATCACTTCTGGAAGGCTACCGCGAGAACAAATTGCAGAATGGGAGTATGTAGGAGAGAGCATGCAACCTAAATTCTCGCCGAAGACCAGGACTTCCGGGTATTTGCATGCAACACATACGTACGGCTATCGCAAAATTGCTGTCACAAGGCGAGTCACGCGGAGCCCCAATCCGAAATCTTGTAGATACAATCCGCATCAAAAGTGCTATACAAAGTATTCCATAACGTATAAACTGAAGAAATATGTTTCCGAGATCAGTTACAGTTTATTGGTTTGATATGAAATATTCTATCAGCATAGATCTGCTTTACAATTTTTATTCCAAATTCTTTAATTTATTGCATTTTCACATTTACACTTTTTATGTATTATCAAGGAAGAACATTTTAAATAATTTATGTGGTTTTTACGGTTTATATATTTAATTATTAAAATACTTTTCTGTTTTTAACTATAAAATGTTCCAAAGAATTTTATACTTTTTAACGAATCTTAAATGCTTACAGCTAAGTTATCTATAAATTGAACTTACAGAACATTTGCTACTTGAATTGATCTTTGGAACGTGTTTCATTATACACAAAACATCATACGTGCTCCTTTAGTTTGCACACGAAACATGTATATCTTTTTAGAAATTAGTTAACTAAGTTTGCACTCGGTAGCAAATTTAGATTTCTTGTCTGCTTTTCGAATAGAGTTAGGTAATTTTATAGCTGAAGACTTAAATATTGTATAAGTTTTATAAGATTTATAAAACTGGCACTGTAAAGCATTGTATATTTGCGTGAATTCTTTGAACAATTTAACTTTTATTCTTTGATCTCCAAAAAAGGAATACTTAATGTATACTTAAATGAATAAATAAAAATAAAACGAAATGAAGATAAGTGAATGCGAAACATGATTCTACTCGGAAAGTGAGAAAAATGAAAAAAGATCTTGAACGCGAACGAAAAGCGTATTCAAGTATTACAAGTAGCTAGACTATAAATTCTCGATCAGCTTGACACGGTGCTGCCGCTATATTTCGGTATTGTAGAACATAGATCGCGCGAATATATTAAGCAGGCCGTACACGCGAAAATCGTGTTAACCATCGCGCGATAAATTCCGGTAGCGGGCGCGGCGGGCGATCGGGGGTGTAACAGAGTAGCTGTACGATTATAAATTACCAACTCGCCAGCGATCTCTTTCTGCTAACGAATCGCGCGTAATTTGCTCCGCCCGCCCGAGTGCCAAGCGGTGTTGATACTTCTGAATAATGCAACTTGCATCGACTTGGGAGGTAGAGAAGCGTAATAGTGCTGTTTGGAGGGATCTGAATTACTGGGAAAATTTGTCTAATTGTAAGTAATATTGGAATACATTTACGTAGTTTATTGATGTCTATTATTACACTGTTAAATTGGACTTTTTTTTTGTCTTTGACATATGAAGTGTCATTTCTCGTAGATTTTAGCTGTTGGATTTGAATTCGTCCTCTATTAAGTGACATTTTTAAGAAAATTGGGATAACAGACGAAAAATGACGATTTTGGGTATATTTAGAAGGGTATTGCGGTTAAAGAAATTTTATTTTACCCCAATTTTGTCTATGTTATCTTAAAGTGCTATCTTTTGCCTTTATAAACGAGTTTCTTTTTGTTTCCGGACGAGTTTTTACGACCAAGTTACGTGAGTTTAAAGTTATCGCTTACTCGAAATCGGGAAAGATCCGCGCGATATGGGGCGTAATAATAAAAATAAAGTAAGAATAAAAAATAAAAAAGAACAATGAAAAATAAAAAAGATAAAATAATAAAAAATTCTTGGAAATTTGACGGGATAAGCTCTAACGACAGCATCATATATTTTCAGCATTAAAAATATTTCAGAAATGATACTTCGCAGGCCAAAGACAAAAAGTGTTGGACAGTGTTATTAATTATAATATTTCTCGTTATTGTTTATTTTATTTTATTCAGATATTATAGATAAAATGCTGTATTCCGAGAAAATATTGGAAATCTTATATTTCTTTAATTAAACTGAAAAAAGAAAAATGGTTACATGATTGCTATAACTATTTTATGGTTTTTTTCTTTATTTAATTAACTACAGTATAAAAGAGTAATTGGTCCATAATAAATGATAAAAATTATACAGAGCTGGGATACTCTATTTAAAGATTAAATGCAATTCCGACTGGTTTGCGAAACGGACGACGAAAACTACGATTTGTCATGCTTTCAGCATCGTTCCACTTGGATGTGTCTCATACATTTAACACATTTAACAAGAGAATTAAGTAAGACGTTATGCGACAGCGTGAGAGCTGGGGGATATAGGGTGAACTCATTTATCGTCGTCATCGTGTCGTTACGTTGATCCTGGCGTGTCGAATTCTTTCACGATGTACAAGCTGACTGGAACGAAAATTGATTCGTTCCGTTTAGTTTCGAGTTTTAAAGATGTGGATCAGCAGTTTTCCAAGTGGAGGATTATCTACGGAGGCAATAAGCGCCAGGGGAGTGGCAGAAAGTATCGTTAAAGTTTATCAGATCTATTAAATAAATTAAAGTTTCGTTCCATATCACACATATTTGTTACTACTGATTAATATAAACACTATCTAACTATTGTTTTGCATTTTACTCCCTGTAGAATTGCTGGTTAAACTATCTCTTATAGGTCTATTTGTGCAGTGATGGCAAGGGTAATTTAAGAGACAAGGTTCTGGTACTGTCGCGCGTGATTCCAATATTTGCGTCGTACTCGTCGGACTTTGGCCCGACGGGTATTGTAAGTCAATCTCGTCGAGAGTTCAATCTATCTTACGACAAGATGTCGATCGATGTCTGAAATCAGAATTCTGCGGAGCTCGTGATGTACGACGCCTCTTCGAGAAGGGCCTCGTGATCAAATAGCCGCAAGATTAAACTTGTATCGTGATTTAACTTACCATCACGTGATACTGCTTGCTGACAAATTGTATCGATTTGCTCGAGATATTTATTTGTAGCAGAAAATTATTATACGATAGAAGAAGATAAAACAATTTTATGTTTTTAAAAAATTTATATGGAAGAATATAAAAGTATTCTTATTTTACGCATTGTAAAAAGGGATTGATTACATTTAAATAATTTAAAATAATGCGTATTAAAACGAATTAAATTTTATTTCGTAAAATAATGTGCATACTTTATACATCTATGTGTAAATATATATATGTATATATAATTTAACTTTATCGTATACTGCATAACATTTAAATATTTTAGCAATTTGTTACATTGAATTCTATTTAGTCTTAATATACATTGCGGGAAACATGATATCTAGAATGTAATGACTACGTCTCAAGTTTGCTTGATATCCACCCACGGTTTTCATATTTACATTTCGCTTACACAGATGGTGCATTAACCCTCGCCACATGAATTATGAGAGCATCATCTCTTCCACGCGACCACAAATTAGTTTCAATTACCACCGAGAACAAGCTTTGATATGATAACAACTAAAGCGAGTCATCCGTGGTGATGCATCAAGTTACTTCTCTAAATTTTAGAAAAAAACACGAAAACGTCAACATACATTTCAAAAAAATTATATATTTGAAAAAATGATAATTTTTCGCAACGTTAAAAGTTTAATTGCGAAAATAAATTTTAAAAATAGTTTATGTTAACGCGGGGTTACGAGAAAGAAAATTGCATTAGAGCGAATTTACAAATATTAAAAATTTAACTTTACGAAGCAAGTAAGTAAGAGGTGAAAATAATTGATAAAAAATATTACAGTAATAAAAGTAAAGCTAATACATGAAACTGTAAAAGGACTAATAATTTCGTATAAATGTAGGTACTTTCAGAGAAATGTACGTCTTTCAGAAACACTAGTAGCTCTAAATAAGACATAAATATCGATGATATTACCTGCACATTGTGAGAAAGCACATCTTTCACAAAATTGATCTTCACCATCAGCATCCAGCGCACGTCGAAACCACTCCCTCATAACCGTCTGAAACGCGAAGCATCACCGGGTGCGAAACTGCGAAGCGCGAAGTCGGTATCTCTTTCTAGGACATTAACGCGCCGCTCGTGCAAGATGTAAATATCGCAATCATGGGCACGGAGAACTTAACGGGGGCGGCTTTCTCGAAATACGGTACGTCGCGCGTGCGGCATCCCCGACACGCTCGAACAGTCGGCGCGTTGGAGATTCGCGGACACGCGGAGCAACATAAATGCATTATTCAGGGAGAGGCGCTACGAGGCGCGGCATGGGGTGGCGGTTGTACACACACTCTACTGCGTTTACGTTACTTCCAGGAGATTAAACTTGCATGCGGCGCGCGCGAGCGAGCTATGAAGTATAGTCGCAGACGGCATGGCCGACATGCGACTTGCGCTCGGACAATGCACCGGTCCGGTTTCGGATGTTGCTATACGTACCCTTTTTCATTTCAACTTACTCCCCATTCCCTCCCAGGGGAGAGAAAGGGCAAATTTCGATTTTATTACGTATCGGAAGCGCGCGCGCGTTTTATTGGAAAACAAAGGAAGTTGCATACTCATGGAGCTTACTCGACTTCTCGTTTTTATACAAAATGAAGAAAAATAAATTAACGAAGAAATTCAGTGAATATATGATACATAGTACATAATATACGATACATTTAACATGTGATAACGGCGAGATGGATTTACGATAAAAAGTACACAGGAAGGATATGAGACGAGCTGATAATGTCTAAGGAAAGCTTAAACCTAATTATGTGAGACGATATAATGTTTACGGTTATCCACAATGTTATCCCTCGCTGCAGTTTCCAATTTCACATCGGATGTTAAATTTCCACATGTATATTCTGCGAACGTGACGCGAACGGTGAACGAACTCCGCTTTGTTTCGGAAACCGATACCGCGGCCGGTAGCACAGCACGTCCCCTTTAACCCATTAACCCAAATAATTGGCGATTCGCCAGGACCGACCAGGACGCGCATTCGGGCCTGATGTATTGCTCGAAACCGCGTTAACTTCGCCGCTTAAGACCAATCCCACCCCGCAACAGCAATTCCATTAAGTACAATTGTAAGCGTAAGCGATTACCCGCTCGATCGTTGACATCTTAACGTCGCGCTCGGATACATAGCACATATTTCGCCCGCAATTTCCAGTCAGCATTGACGCTATGTACCTTGATGCATTGCGTCATTATGTGTGAAACAGATGGAGAGTTTCAATTTTTTCTTTTTCTAATTGTCTCTCTTCGTTAACATAGCTCACATAAAAGGAACTTCTAAAAATTATTTTATGTAAATTCTTAATGTAGTTCTGCTCTTGGAAATTCTCCATCACACGTCATAGTTTTCAGATATTTCAGATTAAAGTGTGAAGTGGTAAAGAGGGTTATTTTAATATAATTTATCATGCTACAGTTGTGCAGTATATGACGTGTTAAAAAAGTTTTACCCTGTTTCAAACTAAGTTAGAACTATCAATCCTTAAAAGAAACTCATTAAATGAAGATTAAGATTAATAAAATTTTCATAAATATAAAGATTATATCTATTAGAAAGCTCGTATATTAAGAAATACATGCAATGAAATAAATGCATGCAATGTATCAATGTTAAATTTACTGCATGTACGCGCACACAATATATGTACGCATAGTATATTGTATACCTATTTATTATGTTTAATACCGGATTTATATTTAATAATATTCGTGAAATAAGTTTTTGTTAAAATTGGAATTGGAAAATTTTTTAATTTTAATATATTTTTTCGCCTGTGTTTACAATTACATAATATTTGTTGTTTATTATTTATTAATATTTATTGATTTCATTTAAGTAATTTATATTTAATCTTTATTTAAAAAATTGACAACGCTTAAAATTGAATAAATAATCAGAAAATGTGAAATTAATAAATGTTAACCTAAACAGCAAACAGATAACTATAAACACCTAGAATGGTAAAAGAAATACGCGGTGGACATTAAAAAATTAAAAGGTTTTCACCATTTCTTATATTTCTGATTTTTTCGAATGAGCCAGTTAAATTAAATATTTTATGATCACCAAGTCTTGCTATAAGCTTAATCTTTATAACAAATTCCTTTTGAGGACTGAAAAAATTCTAACAGTTCTGTATTTAATTTTGAATGAAAAGAGACTTTTCCAACACGTCATATAGTTTGTAGCATAGCAAGCTTTTTATATATACATACTCATATATATATATATATATATAATCTCTTTTTTAGTGTTGATTTAAAATTTCTTAGAATTACAATTTAATAAAGCATTTAAGAGGCTAGAATTGTATATATTTAGCATAAAAGTGTTAATTATTTGAAGATATTTTTTAAGAGCTACCTCTTTGTGCTGTGTATTTACATACTTTATTCTATAGATTTTCCAACGTTCGCGTTTCTTTTGCAAATTTTTCGGGAAAAAATTGTGTAGAATTAAGATATTTTGAATACAAAATACTGTTGAATTAAAAATGCTTGTCGTGAATGTGATAGTTTCTATTCAGGAGAATATTGCGGGAGAATCACGCCAATTAACTGAGACTCGATCCGAAACGCGGGAGCGACGTTGACGGGGGACGACGAATTCGCGTTTGGAATGATTTATCGTTCATCCGGGTATATCGGGACGTGCTACACGTGCGAGTCACGATTACACGTGTGCGTAGATGTCCGCTATGAATCCGTATATGTGCGGATAGTCGTTAGACAGATGATAGTGGTGGTGTTTGCGCGCTGGTAAGATGAGGAGCCGGTTCGTCTTGACGTCGCGACGAGGGTTGAGGGAGGGCGGACGTAATAGCGACAGTGATGACGAAGTAATGGAGCCAAGGCTCGCGGAGGATTCGTGGAGATCTCATCGTCGGGGCATGCATGGGCTCGATTCCACCCCGGTACCTCAGATCACGAATGCATCAAAGTCGTTTTGCATTCCGGTCGAATCGGATCAATATTCGTTCTTCGTTCATAGGGTGACCTAAAAGAAACAAAGTGTTTTGGATATAACATTATTTTCTTGCGATATGTCAAATGTTGTAGATTGAAATAATGTCTATTCATGTAATGGCTTATTTTATTTAGATATGTCGTTTATTTTGGCTTATAAAACGAATATAATTCAAGCTATGCAAATGATTTATTTATGGAACGACTGAAATATCGGAGATTGATAAAACAACAGTGTCGCTGTTTTTTTATTCCGATGTTCAACATTTATGTAATTTGATAATTTAATCATTTACGTAAACGCATAGCTTCGAAACGTATGTCGTTAGTTATATAAATATTTTATGTAATGGCGAAACTCACTCGCATTTTGTATTCTGATCAATTTGATAATTGTCGCTGTTTCATCCATAAATAATGCAGAAGATTATCTAATTATAAAACTAGATAAATAATTTGTTTATGGAAGTATTATACTCGTAGAACATGTACCTACTATAAAAAGACTTATCTCTCAATATAGGTATGAAATCATAAACAATATTGTTAAATTCAAAACATAAGATGATAATAAGTTGTGTAGAGAGAGGGGGGGGGGGGGAGGAAAGGAGACAGAGTAGAAAGTTTTTTAAAGTTGATATAAAGGTTGTATTATTTTATGATAATTGTTAAAAAATATTTTTGTTCCTTTAAAATATATATAGAACTTTTATAGTATATTCTATCTAACATAGAAAATGTAGAAAATAATATAAAGACATTTGTAAAATACAATTTTAAGTAAAACTTTAAATTGCTTAATTTCTTAGTGATAAGTTTTTTAAACTATTTTGTATACATAATTTATTAATAAAAGATTTTGTTTAATATTGATCTTAGGAAAGTTATAAATGTGTGTGTTTTGTGAAATTTTATATTTATCAAACTAGTCAAGTTAATTAAGAAACTTAGGTTCTCTAAAAAATTTATTAGAATTTATGATCTCTCTTTTTAGAAGTTAAATACCACATTAATATAAGACAAAGTCCTTTTAATATAAGACAAAGTCCCTCTTGCGCAAAGCTGCTTCATTATTTTCTCTTTTTTACTCTCTCTCTTTCTCTCTTTCGCTCACGAATTAGTAGGATGAATTTTCCTGCAGTGAAAATTTGCCACGAAACCTTAATAAGACTAGTTTCGGAATCCTTTATTCTCTACGGAGTTTGCCCTCCCATTTTCCTTTCTTCATCATCGTCTACTTGCGTTTTTCGACGATGGGTGAATCATCCCTCGACTACCTCGTCCCCGATTCCCCCGAAAACTTCGTTCCGCCTTTAGCGGTAGCGTTCCGGGTATATAAGCGTTATTCCCCCAGCTCGTAACTCGATAACTCGATAACTCGCCTGTTATCCGCAAGGTGCCGAGTAAATTTAAGAGGCCGCTTAAAATTCTACGCCTTCCGCCAATGAGGTCCCCTCGAGCCGATAGATAGATCTCGACCGATTCGGAACGTTAGTTACCCTACGAAGAGATTCTTTACAAGGCGTACGCGCGGAAACTCACCCCCTATCTTACAAGACCAATAGAGATTACTAAAATGTTTTGTTATTTATTTCTTTTCTATTGAGATTTGTAATGAAATAAACAGTTAGAATAAATATGAAACAGACGATCTTTAAGCAGTCTTATTACTACGTATTGATGATTTATATTTACTATATTTCATCGTCTAATTATTTGGAATATTTTCATTAAAAAAATGAAGCATTAAGAGGGAATCAATTTGAAAGTGGGTGAAATGCGTTTGCGGCTAAGGAAAATACGAATTGTCGAAAAGCAATTCCTTCACAGATCTGACTCGGCAGTCTATAACTCCGCGAGTCGCGCTTGTCGGATTCGATGTAGCGGCAAAGCGATTCCTCGACAAGGAGCGCTAGCGGAAAAGAAAACGGCGCCACGACGCTAGTAGACGCTGTAAATCACCGTCGAGGATTTACCGATCGCCGAGATGGCTCGTCCCGATCGTTGTCTCGCGACACTTATACGGGGTGTTCCTTTTATTACAAGTTTTTTGTCGATCTCGATCAATTTTTCTTAACAAAGATGTTTGGACAGCTTTCTAAATAATTAATAATTGCATGTAAGAAATTTTGTTTGAGACTTTTGAATTTAAGAAAAAAATATATAACAACATGATGCTTTTTAAAATAAATTTCAAGTCGAGTTTGTTTTAATAAAAAAAGTTTGATTTGGAACTGTCTCATTTTGGTTGCCAAATTTAGGATTTTATTTGTATGTTTATCAAAGCTTTTTTGTAAATTTATAATTCAATTTTGTCATTGCTTTATATTGACAATATATCGATAAAACATCCATTTACAGTGCAAACAACATTATTGATGTACAATTCATTGGAATTAATGTCGACGATAACAATCGAAGAGGTAATCAAATGGAAGAGCCATACCTGGCATTTATTATAACATTTTAAGATATCAAATTTGAAGGTTCGGTTGATGGCCTGGCTAATGCAATTTAACGTATTGACGCATATTTATATGTGCATGCAATTTCATCAAACCAGCGTTGCACAAGTAAATTGATAGTTGCACGCGATGGAATATAATAATTCACTTCCAGGTCGTATTTAACTTTTATCGAATATCCTGTAACAAGCCTGACATTAAACAAGAAGGAAAAAGATAAAGGAATTTTTTTTAAAAGTTAAATCATTTGTATATTATTAAATACACATACGTTTATAAAAATCACATACATTTATAAAAATATCTAAGAAGGCTTAAAAAATTACATTGCTGAAGATAGATATAAATTAATATTGAATATTATGAATAAGACATCGCCTCCCTTAAAAAATGATGCAACTAAACAAATGTAATTTTTAAGTTATTACATGTGAATAAATAAATATTATTTTATCAAACATTAAAAGTGAACTAACTTCAGAATTAAAAAAACATTATCAAAATCGTTACAACTAAATAAGGATGGTTTCTAAAAAAAAAATCGTCAATATCGTTACAATTCAAAAAGAGCGATTTTTAAAGGATTATGGAAACAAAAATGATATTTAATTATGATAAGAATATACTTCTTTTACCGATATTATTCGATTAGTCAGTAATTTTCTGTCAAGTCGAAGAATAGTTGTTTCTTCTTTTATAAAAAATTTAATTTTTAGAGTTATGTTATATTTTAAATCTGGAGCGATTATTTTCGAATAGTTATAAAGTATAACTTTGCCAATACATTGTAACCTATAAAACAGACCGATAGAATGGCCCAAACTTTAACAATGGTAAAGAGCTTGCTGTAGAATAACATTTGTCTGTTTTTTATATGAGTTTTTGGCGATTGGAAGCTTTACATGTCGCATTAATATACTTAAATCGATTTAAGAGACATCAGTGGCGAATCGCGCGGTAGTCCTCCATCGTTGGTCGATAATAATGCCCGGAAAAACGCCGAGGGTGATATAATAAATCGAAAAACCTACTTGATATAAATGTGTTTGTGTGCTAGCCACGCACACATACACAAACGCATTCGTCCACTCTCAACAACGAGAACGTTTAACTGCATTCCAATAAATAACTTTTATGTGAACTGCGGCGTAGTTTTCTCGCGAAGATTTAAGAACGGTAGTAGTTTAGGAGACAAGTTCTGGGGTGATTCGCTCCGTGAGCTTCCTAATTTCTATTTCCGCCATGACGTCACGGTTTCTTTCGCTTTTGTGAGCATCCCTTGAACATTACGGAAGTCGTTACGTGGTTGCGTGAGGGTGACATTTGTGTTCCGTGACGATGACCGCGTTGGTTTCGATATATGAGATGTATATTTGCTGTCACCCTATCTATTGTTAATAACTGCATAATTTTATAATATAATAAAAATAATACATTAGATAGATATTCTTTGAAACAGAGAATAATTTTTTATCATAAATTTTAAACTATTTGTGACATAAGAGATTATGCGGTAGTCATCCTCCTGTTATTGTGTTATTATATTCCTGTTATTCTCTTTGAAATAAAATGTTACATAAAAAATATTTTCTAAAAAAACGCTATTCTAGCAATTCGTTTACCGCGCTATGTTCTCGCGGTATTGTCGAAATGAAAACTTGGCTGTAGTGTAAATAACGCCGCGAGGACGATTGATTGAAGGGAGTGATGGTCAGTTTCGTTTTAGTTTTGCGAATGATGGTTAGATTTCGATAAACGAATCGGGAACGACCGACCGTTTGTCACATGGAGCCGGCTATTTGCAAGAATGTCGGGAATACTTTTTTTTATAGTGCTATTGGTTGATTGTAACATTGATTGAAACATTAGTATTCAGAAAAACACTAAAAATGTACCTACATGCGACTAAGATTTGTTATTGTTATTAAAAAGTTACCTTTTATGAATTTTTTTTATTATTAATTACAAACTTTTTAAGGACTACAAGTTCTAATTGTATATTTAATTTTGAATGCAGGAAAACTCTAAGATATTAAATATCATGACTATACATAATAACGTTTAATATTAAATCTCTCTTTTTAACAATCTTTTTTTAAAAATTTCTTATAATTGTGACTTGATAAATTATTTAGAAAATTAAAATTGCATATTAAAGTTATTAAATGCCTTTCTTGGATTTAAATGAAGCTATTTTTGTTGAATTACGTTATTATTTGACTTTTAGATTCTAAATTTGCAAGAGAATAGCAAAAACCCGATTTTCGTGGTTACGAACGTCGCGCGATTCCACCATTCGATTAATTATTCGCATTCGTAATTTGATATTCCGCGCGCGCGACCCAATATTCGTGCATAGCCGCGAAATAACGACCGAATGGTTTCCAAACGCCGCGAACAATAAACCGGATTAATGTCGCTCCATTCTTGCGGCAATTAATGTACTAGTTTTGTCATAGCTATAACACAGAGGTGCTAGTAATATGGAAACAATTAGTTAAGGGGGTAATCGTATGGTATCGAATTTCATAACTTTGTCTCAATCATGAGATGGAAATCCAAATATAAACCAACTGTGATGATGGCAAAATGAGACAATAGCATCGCAGATAAGTGATTCAAAATTGAATTACGGAGAAAATAGTCCCAGGAATTTTTTGTTCTTTTTAATCGAAACTTCCGTTGCACAATTATATACAGGATATAAGATACAGGAAAATGGAAATTCTTCGTATCGAATTTGCTTCTGACTATTATTTTAAGTATTTATACAGTTTTTAATAAATTTGTAAATTTTTACAATTTTTTTATAAGATAATATTCTTCTAAAAATAGAATAGTTTCTAATTATTTAGTCAATAAACTAGTTTAGCTATAATTTTGATTTTAAGAAAGAAGTGAAAGAGAAACCGCTCTCTCTCTCTCTCTCTCTCTCTTATATATGTACATGCAATATATTCTTAATTTTAAAATTAAATTTCGCTTTAAATTTATTCATTAAATTTATTTATTAATTCTGGATTTTATTTTTTATTTTCCAGATGATTTAGTGATTTTATCCAGTTGCGCATGGAAAATTGATAAATTCTGTATTCGTGGCGTAAATTGGCGATTTTGGGTAAGTAGTAAAATTTTTATATAATTGTACAAGTCAAAGAAATTAGATTTTTTTTTAATCTGAGGGAGAAAAATACAAAACCACCTTTGATTTAAACAAGTAATTCTAATTAATAATAATATGGAATACAATATTTAAACACCAGAAGGCGAGATATTACTCAAAAGGACGTTGTTCATAAATAACTTTTTGTTTAATCTGTTATTTATCAAATGAGATTGAGAGTTACCCTTCTTCCCTTCGACTCTCCGTCAGATCCCATTATTGTTTTCCGGCTGTGGACATGGCGGAGGAAACGCAGACGTCTATTCGTGAGAAGCGGACGAAACATCTGGCCGAGGAAATTTAATTTCTAAGCTTTAGCTCTCTGCACTTTCGCTTAGCGCTAATTCCTCGCCCTTTGTAACTCGATAAAAATCGACAGCCCTCTGTCACGCCTTCTCTTAGTCTCTGTATCAGCGAGCAAAAAAATGAAGGCGAAAAGACGACGATAACGCTCGCCAGTCCCTTTTCCACGCTGATTGGAAATGTTTGTCCCCGGATCGATCTATGATCCAAGTCTGCTCACACCATCCTCCTTCTACCGTCCACTGCCTTCAGCGACCGGAATTTTCCTCGTACCGCGAAAAGCTCTTTCCTACCATGAACGTTTCGATCGGTCGTAGGAACAGCTTGCCAATTCTCTCTTCCTCTTACTCCTTCGTTTATTGGCGGTTTCTGCTGAAAGCCCGAATCGAAAGTGTAAAGAGGGGAAAGGAAAAAGGTAGGAGGAGATGAGAAAGAGTAGAAAGATTACGGATGTTTGAAACTTATTTGTGTAAGGTTCTCGAGAGAGCCGCGGGCGTGCTATCAATTGAAACGACCGTCAATGTCGTCTTCGTCCTGACGTTGTTTTTGAATTTCTTTGCGTCTCAAGTTTTTGCGAACTTCTCGTTTGCTCTGGGCTCTTGATTTCGTGTACTGCATTCTATTATAAAAAAGCTATTCATAAAAGAAAAGTTTTTTTCTATCTTTATGTAGGAAAGAAGATAGAAAGGGTGATAAATATTCAGAGAAATTGATGATTTTTTTTATGTCATTCTTTAAAAAAAGACTCTCTGTTTTTCTGTTTTATTTTTCATCTCTATTCGTTATTTACAAGCGATTTCTAAATAGATTAATTTGGAATTATATCAAACGAATAATAAAATTAATACATCGAATTCAATCTACGTTTATATCCAACACTGTCTTTTTCAATTGGGCAATTGTGCATGCATCTTATAAAACGTTCTTAAGGCTGAAAGAAAACCAAAAGAAAATAACGATCTAGATTTCTGTGATCCTTTTCCAAACCAGCAAAGCTAGAAGACGCGAAACACATCGAACAGGACAAGCCATCCGGAAGAGTGCATTTGCTTTCACGCGAGATAGGAAGCGCTAGAATTTTCATCAAAAGCACTGTTTGCAAATAACGAATAGAGATAAAAAGTGAGAGAGAGAGAGAGAGAGAGAGAGAGGAGTAGGGGATTTTTTTAAAAAAAGACGTAGGAAAAAATTAATTTTTCCGCGTGTGACATCCTTTGAAACAGCTTAGCAAGAATTCCATGACGCTGTTACCTCCGGCAAGGCCTTTACATTTTTCTCTTTCTCCCTCCAGCTTTCTACAATCCCCTTTTACAATGCTGTTTTTTCTTAATGATCCGAGGGGGTCATCTCTTCTCGCCCTCGGGCCGACTAATGTCTTTGTCATGTTGACTGTCGACAAATCGCCCTTTGAAGCGAACTTTCCTCTTATTCTTCTTATATCACCCCTCGTATCATCCCCATACATCTTTCACCCTCATTTCCCCTTTGCACGCATACGTCATTTCTTTTTAGAATGCCCGAAACTAGGCTTTTTCGTACAAAATGAGAAGGGAAACAGAAGAAATATAGGATGAAGGTGGAAAAGGAAGAATCTGGTATCATGCGCATCCGCCGCGAAAAGTCTCCACCCTTATTTCCAGAAGGCAGCAAGCAGGAAATCAGCAGCGGGCGAATGGCTAGAATCAGATTCTAGCAGACCTTCCTTCTTTTTTCCTTTTTCCTTTCCGGGGCGGAGTGTTTAAAGTCCGTGAAATGGGCCGACTCTCTCTTTCTCCCTCTCTCTATAGCTCTCTCTCTCTCTGTTTCTCTTACTCGTTCGTCGATTTTCCTGCTCTCTCCCTTTCGCTTTCGCTCACCCTGCAGGCTGAACTTGGATACAGGGGATGCTTCTCGCTAATGGCTGGTAGTTTCTCCCGAGGCTCAAAGGTTTTTTTTTTTTTTCGGGTACCGAACTTGCGGTTGCCAAAAATTTTAATTGCGCCGTCGGCTAGAACCTCGCCTTTTATCTCGTGCGCGCATTACTGTTTAAATCGGGATGTTTTACTACAATTTTTACTTCTCTTCCAAATTATTGACTCTGGGGGAGAAAAATATTACAGAAAAAAAGTGGGATGTTTTACTACAATTTTTACTTCTCTTCCAAATTATTGACTCTGGGGGAGAAAAATATTATAGAAAAAAAGACACACACACACACACACACACTCTCTCTCTCTCTCTCTCTCTCTCTCTCTCTCTCTCTCTTTCTCCTTTTTCTCTCTCATTCTCTTTATAGTGTTGAAACGTGAAATCATGAATACTTCTAAAATTCTGAACATTACTTTTAAAATATTATCAAAATTAAAAAAATTCTTTTAATTCTCTCTCTCTTACAATTCTCAATATTTTAAATTTTCTACTAGGGATGCACCGAATATCCGGAAAGGATTGCCGGATACCTGATTTCTGGCAGTTCTTCTCGGATTCGGTGCATTCTTACTTTTTACATTTGGTCAGAGTGAGATTACGAAAATGACGAAGAAAATAAAATATCTGAATTAACGCAACGTAAAAAGAAATTAGATATCATCGGTCAAAACTGGTATCTATTATCAAGGTGTTGAGAAATGTTAGTTTCTGTCCATTAGAACACAGTATCGTTCCAATTACATGGACGTTCTTCCCAATTACACCGAGGAAGATCTGAATGGCTGCAGGTTCAATGACCTTAGAATTTCGTATCGGCTACGTGGATATTGTTCTGAAATAACGTCTGCCTCCTCAATCCATCTCCGCGGCGGCCATGATCGATTGTGTTTAAGCCGGGTAAAGGAAAGAGATGCGGGTAATACCGCGCGCCGTTCTTAAATTGCGATTTATATTTCGAACTTTTACAAAACAAAGATTCGTGCTTTGGATCTAGGTTCTTTCTCGTGTTTCCTTTTTGTTTGTCAACCATTACTTATCATTTTAAAGTTACAATGTAGGAACTCATTTCTTTCGATATGGATTCGTTATTTGAACAGATTTTACTATTATTATATAGCATTTATATTTTATTGTCTCTTATATATATACATGTATATATGTATATGATATATGTGTATATGTATAGCGTACATTTAGATCTTCCAATGTATATATAGTATAAACTTTTATTAATAACTATTTTCCAAAATAGTTATTAATAAAGAGTTCACACACTGGAGAATCTGAATTTTAACAAAAATTGTTTTATAAATTAATTTCGGTCTGACAAGTTAAAAAATAAGCACCGTTTGTTTAGATTCCGCTTTACGCGTTTGTGCAGGATAGAATGGAGAAAACATGAAATCCCGATAACAACGACATGTCCAATTAGTTAAAAGTTGATCGTATTTATTTTCGCAGTACTTTTATCAGAGATATCTTCGTTTTTGTTTCGCCAAAATAATATTATTCAAGCCATTTTTCATGTTTAGGTAACTCAATTTCATGAAAATGTATTTGCATTTTCCTTTATTATATTTCTTTAATTTAAACGTTTAATAACTCATTATTTTTTTAAATATCTAGTATTCTTTTATTTTATAAATATCTACTAATTTGTACAAAATAAATATTATATAATGAAATGCACATGTTTTGCTATCCGAATTATTTTTATTCTATTGTTTACCGTGTATTTACATTTACACTATATTAGATAACATTAATTAAATAGAATAATAAAACAAAGTTAATTAAAATAAAATATATTTACTTTTAAAAGCGAGTAATTTTAACACACTGTGTTTTTTACATTACAATTTTTAATTTGACTTTCTCTCGCTGAAGCAATAAGTATACAAAGGATCCATGGTAGCGTTATATGCTTTAATCAAGAACAGTACTTAAATGTATCAAATATACCTAACCTATTAAATTAAAACTACTAAACTCTCGATGTGAATTATATGAGAACTTTTTAAATTAATAATAATATATCCCGATGAATTACCATTGAAAAATAAAAAGATTTATATATTTTTCTGGTTAACCATAGTCAGCATGCAGATCATAGGGAACATTTGATCGGCTGTAGAACTGTTCCGAAAGGGAAAAATTGCGGCAGATATTTCAGTCATGCATATACTATGCGCATCGATCGGATTGTGAATAGAAACGCCATAGCTAAATCGCCAGTCGAGCAAAAATAGCGATCGGGTATGAAATACTTTCGCCATTACTATCGCGCGACATAGACATCGCCAGGTGTATAACAGAGAAAGCAACGAAATATCGGAATACTGGAACGGAACGAGATGTGGAATAAATATTCCACGCGGGGAGTTACAGTTACTGGGCTTGTAATCCCTAACGAACCGAAAATATCCATATTTCCGGCCGATCGACAAAGCGTCGAAACGTCGCTTCCTCCATTAGCGAATCGAACCGATCGAATATCGCAAAAGTCGAATACCAGAGACCGACGATTGAAGCGTGAACAACGTTGTCGAAGCCGGAACAACGATGTAATCGACTAGAAGGTAGAATCTCCGTTATCGGAAGCTCCATTATTTGAATGTCCAACTATTTCAATATTCCGTGTTCTGTTATCCGAATAGAATAACTATACATGTAGACTATCTTCTTTCCTGTTAAAATATAGGAACATTTTACATAATATTTACTTTCAAGAGGTACAGATACGTATTTAGTTTTACTATCTGACATTAGTACAAAAAAAACTAGAGTGATTTTAAATCGCGCGCGCTTTAAAATGATTTTATTATTAAAAATAATAACACTTGCGATATTAGTGAGGACACGACATTAAAGATACTAACTAAGATCAAGCGAGGTGAATTTATAATTTTTCATTCTTTTTATAACCAAACAGTTCTCATTGAATATTTTCTCTGCTCAGATATTTAATTTGAGATATTGAATATATTTTAATTGATCTTGCCTTATACATTTTTTTGCAACAATGTACGTATTTTTTATAATTACAACTATTTAAAAAATAACAGAATTTTTTTTGTGAAAGTGTGTTTTTACAATTGCGAATTATTTGTAAATTTTTAAGTCATTATATTTTGTGAAAAACCGTAGAAAATTAAGAAATTCACGTAATATATTTTATAATTAAAACAATTTTAAAAGTACGAAGATTATGCATCACTTGATCTTTTCAATTAAACAAAAAGTTAATTGAAAAGACGTTGATTTACATTTAAAATGTCATTTGCAATGACATAGTTAGATTCACAAAATATAAATTTTTTATGCTGTAACATCGTGTGTCTGTCAGAATGTGCAAAATGAAGTGAGAGATAGGTAAATCTGATTTCTTCTTTCGCATTATAAGTCACGTAAGCGGTGAAAAACACGAAAAGGTAACTAAACTGTAATCCCTCGGCAGAGAGATGTACTTCTCGCCGACTGAGAACATGGAAAATTGTGTGCCACAGAGATAGGTATGTATATCTACGGTGTCGTGGTCACACACGGGATTACCCGTCGTTTGACTCGCCGAGCGATGCAAATCCACGGAGAACGAGCATATGTCGAGTTGTATTCGACGGTATTTAACCGTCCAGCGCGAATGCGGCTTTACGACTTCGCAATAGTAATTCGAGTACATCAATTATATCACTATCGAAATATCGCACCTGTGACTATTAATTAACTGTCAAAGATTTATCGGTTTTTTGGTAACTATATATTTCCGATGTAGTTGAGAGTCTAAATTTTTATCAATTGAATGTAGAAAGGTGAAAAATAGAGAGAGAGAGAGAGAGGGAGAGGAATATAGAAAGAGAAAACCTATAATAAAAAAAATATATGTTGAGACTAAGAAAAAAAGAGAGAGAGCGAGCGATGAAAGGGGTTGATATCGCAACGATTGGAAAATGGAGAATGGAAAGGGGGCCTTTCTAAAGGTCGTGCTGTGCACTCGTCAGGCTTCCGAATTTAGAAATACCACTTAAAGGTCATCGATATTCCATGGCAGTGCCACAGTTAAAACGACGTGAAAAATTCACGACGTGACACGTGAATTGCCAATGCATCTCGCTACGCAGTTACTAAGTGCCTCATGAAAGATAAATATTTATAATCGTGTTGGAATAAGGGCTTCGAGACCTACAAATGGCACTGAATAATCTTAAATAGTTGAGTCGAGTCGACAAGCATCGAGTTCATTACATGCCAGATTCATGCAAAAGATTTGTTGTTTTTCTGTTAAGTTCTATTTTAAATAGTATTAGCAGTACAAAGTTTCTTGAAAAGAAGATTCAAGAAACTTCTTTCTACACGGAAAAAGTATATCGAAGTTAAAGGTGATTCTGATGCAAAAATTCTATATTCACGTATTCTTTCATATAATTTATACACATACATACTCACAGTGTGACAAATTAAAACCAATTTGTTTTTAGGAAATGAGATAGGGCTTTTACCTGCATAAATACGTTCTTGAGTTTATAGCCAAGCGGTAGTTGTTGCATACGACCATAATTTCTCAGATTCTGACGTTGAATCTGATGCCTTTAATGACTAACGCACTAATTACGTCGCGTTCGACATTAGTTGCGCGATATATTGCGCGTCGCAATTAGCGAGACGGATCGTTTCTCGCGCGATATTATCCTAGCATTGCATAATGCAAACCGATTAATAATCACTAGGCGTTATTGATTGTTAGTCGTTATCAATATATTAAATTGCGTGCTCTTTACTAAACACTTTTATAAAACTTGCATGTATTTTGTAATTTGTAAGCTAAGTATAAACATAGCACGATGCACTTTACGCGGTAACACTTTGAAAAACGACGAAGATCGAACAAGCAAGTGAGAACACACCGTAAATTTTAACGCTCTCGCATGTACATTATGCTGGCAACAGTAGTTTCGTATTAAATTTTACGTGAGTACTTATACAAAATTTATAAACAGTAAAAATGTATGAATTACATTGATATATTTGCATTAATAACATCTCAATTAAATATATATTTTTTATTTTACTAATTAGAGAATAAAAATTTGAAACAGCGAATTTAAAAAAATTCTCAAAATTTTTTAATACACATTTTAATAATTGTCGATAAAAGAAAAATTTTCTTATTTTAAATATTTCATGTAGTTTAATATTTTTACATAAGTAATTAAAATTTTAAAAAGCATTAATATGTTACTAACCTTATAATTTTTCAAATAGGTATATATTCTTTAGTAAAACCTTGTGTAAAAAAATATTATTTTATTTTATATTTTAATTAATTTGTTTTATAAAGAATTCTATTTTTTATTAGAAGATCTTTCGGATCTTGAAACTTTGACGAGGCTAATTGCGTTATTTTTTTTATAATAGATTCTCTAATGTTTGATTAACATACATGAATATATATTTAAGCAAAATTTAAATTGTAAATATATGCAAAAAATTAATAATGCAATAATCTGCATAACTCGCTAAATTATATGTGTGTACATATAATTTAATAAGAAAATACATAGTTTATAGATATGCGTGCCTGTGTGTGTGTGTGTGGGTGTCCCGCGAGACGTTTCCAATTTCGCACAGGAAGGTAGATATGATCGAAATAAATACAGAAGTTCTATACTGTTTAGCGATTCTCGCAATATTAATATAGATATTAATTTTTGAAATTATACTAATGAGAGTGCGTTTTGAGAAACACTCCGGCCACTTGAGGTATAGTCCGGCACATTTTTTTCAAACATGGGCTGCGTTGGCAGCGCGTTAGAGAGGCAAGAAGGAAGCGCGCCGTTGCTTGACGCCCAGCATTGTCGCTCACATGTCTCACCGCATCGCACCGAGGAACTCGCGTCAACGACAGCTACGCATATATTCGCGATTACATGACATATATGTAACAGTAATACTGCCAAAATATAACAGGACAAATACAAAACCATAATAAACTTCTACGAATAAAAATATCGAAAGAGAGAAAGTGACGGAAGTCTACGTAATATAAAAAAAAATTTAATTAATTTCTATCGTGTAATCTCTCGGTGCGGCGCAACTTGTGAGCGGCGATGCCGGGCAATGGTGCGTTTCCCACCTTCCCTCTCTAACGCATTGCCAACGCTGTCTGTGTTTGAAAATATGGGCTGGGCTGTATCTCGTGCGGCCGTTTCTTAAAACGCGCCCTCATTAATACCATTTCAAAAATTAATATCCATATTAGTATTGCGAGAATCTATCTTCCTGTGCGAAATCGGTGAAGTCTCGTGGGACACCCATATGCAATTTATGCATTTATGTACACATGGTATGTGTTTATCTATGATTATGTACAGTATAATTATTTATATATGTATATATATTCCATTATTTTGTAATTCAATAAAATTAGAACTTTTGCATTTTTTTTTGTATATTGTTCTATAGTTCTTTTCTAGAAATTGGTTAATGAAATGTAAAATGTATAGCGAGAAATTTGTGAAATTCAACTACTATAAAATATCGTAAAATGTATTGAGCGTGCACATCAAAGGAAGAGCCTCGTTCCAAACTCTTCACTAAATCACACTCACATTTTATAGATTGCATGTAGTATTTAAACAATTTACAAAGCGACGCACACTGTTCTACCATCGCGTTTATTCTACTATTGAACTTTCATTCGCTTTGGCTTCATTTAATTGACAAATATAGGTCTTTCGTACGCACTTGTAATGTATTTCATTGTAGTTTGGTTGATTGCACAGCGAAGAAGCGAAATAAATATAATAAAGCACCGCATGGAAAAGTAATTCAATTTTTATAATTAATATTTACATGTCGTGTTTGATCAATTTTATGAAATAATTAAAAAGTTTTGAGAGTGTCTTTGTTCATATAATTGTTTGCCGTTACATCGTCATATCGTTATACCGAGTACGTGCGTGTACCATATATTCCTATTGTCCACGATTCATTTGGACAACGCCTCTCCTAGCCTCCTCCTTTTTTCCCAGTGGGACAACAGTTTCAAATTTTCAGGATGTGCATTCGCACGCCAGACGGGGTGGAATTTCAGAGCATATGACCTGCTCTTTTTTCCTCTCTCTCTCTCTCTCTTCTTTTTTTTGTTCTTCTTTTTTTATATAGCGTTGCTTGTCGCGAACTCCATTTGCAACCTCGGCAATCGCTGATGATGAACTCGACAATATGTGAATTGCCACACACAATACAGTTATAAAATCTTTCATCTATTTTTAAAAAATTAAACATTAATATTTATGTGCCATAATTTGCATCTCAAACTATGATCATTACTGATACATTATAGATTTACAGATAAAAATAATAAATATTACTTTTGTTCATACCGAAGATTAATTCAAGATTATTTAAAAATTATGTACATAATATATATTTAAGATATATAAAAATTTTATTATTATTTTAAATTAAGAATATATGTGTATTATACTTATAATATACATATGCATTTTTAAACCCTTATGTGCCTATTGTGGCATATCTGACATTTTTTTACTTTGCTATGCAATAACATTTTTAATGAAGATAATTTGTTGTTACCGTTATATTTCTTGATATTGTTAAAAGAATTATTATATATAATGTATTCATTTTTATGCGATATTTTTTACAATGCCCAGTACAATAAGTACGTGACGAAACGATTGTGACACCAAAGGAATGAGATACAGTTACGTGTATGATGCATGCGTGTGTAAAATAAATATATAGATAATTATTATTTATTCGTTCTTAAAATAATGATTCAATATCCTTTTTCACATTTCGCATTGCATTTATTGAAACCAAATTATTATATGATTTTGCGCTATATATTATGTTTCATTTTGCAACCAAGCGTATTGTGGATTAAAAATGACGATAACCGAGGTATTATTCGACACGCGAGTTGCACCACGGCGTGCCGTAATTGGAATAATATTGGTATGGCAGTAGTATAGAGCGAATAGACGTGTGTGAACGCCCCGCGGGTGCTTCGCGGTTTCCGCGTTGCACCTACGGTTTCTCTTGCGCGTGCATTGTTAATGGAAATTCCGGATATAATCGTCGTATCTGCGCGACCAGGTCTTGAAATGTCGCGTACCTGTTTTCATCCAGCTTTGTATCCTTACTACGTAAGTTTATCGCGCTAAATGTAACCGCCTTTTGAATCATACCTCGGTGTTGACATTGAACACATCAGTCTATGGATTAAACAAATACAATTCTCATACTTGTGGCTGAATTAATCCTATTCTCTTTATTTAGGTTAAAGATTAAAGGTGACGTTTTCATTGCAGTCTTTTAAAGGACTGTAAAATATTTCATTATAAAATTTCAGCCGACTCTTGCAGTTGTTAAACAGTTGTTAAACAAGAATTTTTTTACATAGCTAGTTCAATTTTAATCACGTTTGTCGAAAGTTTTACGCACGAGCGTTTATGCATTGAAAAAGAGTTAACGAACGCGGGAAATATTTGTTAAAAGCCGCCCCACGTGATTCGCGCGTTAACCCAGTTATGGTAATAACTATCCCGCGGTATGAAATCGCTGTTATTTCCTTAATATCGAGCGGCCTAATTCGCGCCTCACGAGGAAGAGTGATTTATCGCGGACGAGTTCGAAGGATTTAATTTCCGGATAGCCCGCCGCGCTTAGCCCTTTACCTGCCCCTCATCTTTCTCTCTTTCTCTTTCGGTAGTGAATGATTACTTTTCGATTCGTATAGAAGAATGAATCCATCTCTCTTTCCTTTTCTTCGTGTCTAGCTCTCCATATCTTGCCCTTTAATATCGGTATAAATAAGTCTAATAAATTAATTGATCCTAGCTTGAACCGCTACCTCGTTCAGCGTGCCGATGATTTAAACCGGATTTTAAAGCGGAAGTTCCAATATATTTGAGAAATTTCTTTCCAATAGACAGCACGTATAAAAATTGAACACGCTTGTCGAGTGATTTAAACTCATTATGGTATAAAAATCTCTGATATATTCTCGTTGTCGAATGATAAATGACTCCTTCTTATCACTTCGACAAGAGAGCGATATTAAATAAATTAGTTGAACATGTAAGATCTCAGAAAAATGTAAATTTGTATAAACTTTAAACTAAAGTTATGTGAAATAAAAATTTATTATAAAATTGTGTAACAAATATTTAAATAAATTTAAGAGTACACAAATATCAAATGTTGACAATAATAAAAATGATAATCTTTGGGGATCTCAATAAGTTCAAAAATTTTCCAAGCTTTAATATTATTATACGTTTACTATTTATAGTAATTTACTATTTGTCGTACTCAAAATAAAAATAGCTGATCAAAAATATCTAAGAAAGCAGGAGTTCTATACTTAGCACTGAAAAAGTGATGCGGACACGTGGCGATAATTAACTTAATTGATGAACGTTTCAAATGAACATTGACAAACGTGTCTGTCAACATGTTGTCGAATTAATAATTAATCGTTATTGTATTTTTAGTTGAGCTACGTGATGTTCATTATCCAAAATTATAGTATTGATCAATAGACGATACATATTATTCCATCTTTATTATTGCTGAGACATTTTTATATATAAAACTTGCATATTGCGTTATTTTTACTTGAAACGTTTTATTGCATCTCTCGCGCGCGATTAATTTAATAACAGCGCAAGTTTTGGATTTCATTGATTCACATTACATATGTTTCCATTACCAATTTCTGTCGTATAAATTTGTGCTATCTTATTATGAGAAAGCAGAAAATATCTAGTCGCATTCATATGTATTATAAAAATTGCATAGAATTTGAAAATTGTATGGAATAATGTTTCTTTATTTTTAGTAAAAACTGATATCTATTTTGAGAAAACGTCGATATATGTTATTAGATCTATTATACAACTTAATTATCGGTCCCTATATTTAATCGATTACAGCACTTATTCAAATTTGAATCTTTTCTCGCTATACAATCGTTTTGAAGCGTCATCCTTAAGCTTTAAAACAAGGTATAATAATAAGTGTCGGTGCTGCGAATCTAACCACAAAAAAATAGTAGTCAAAACTATGTCGAAAAACAGCATTTGAGACACTATCTCCTTTTTCGTGTTTCAGCTGAAGAAAAATACCGTGGAAATTCAAAAAAATATTTGCTCGGCTTTAGTGAAAACTCTGTGTCATACAATACATGTAAAAAATGGTTTTAAAAATTTCGTGATAGCAATTTCAATTTTTATCATAGAATTTATTGACTCAAAACAACGATCTTTTTTTCGGAGTGGAATCCGACAGTTACCTCATGATGACGAAAATGTGTAGAAAGTGCGAAAGTAATTACTTTAATTAGGTTAATATTTGTTCTTTTATAATTTTACATTGAAGCTTGGTAAAAACGGTCAAAAATTAAGTTGTAGAACCAATAGATGAATTAATAGTTTTTATTTCTTTTATTTCAATTAATTAACTGTATATCTATGTAATTAAATTTGTTATACGTACGTTTATAGTGTGTATTTATAATGATTTTATAAGGATATAAATACTTTGTATTTCAAAAACATGAATCTCAGTCGACTTACAAGTAAAATCTTTTCTCCATTAATTTACCGGAGGTGTGAAAGAAAAGAAAACCAATTTAACAACGTAATTGGACTAGAAACGATTTAGTTAAAAGATAGAAATCTCCCTGGACGCGTATAAGTGCAAGCTTCGGTTCTCGACCTCATCACGCGGATGGTGATTCATGCGAATCTCACATAGCATTATTCTATGTTTTTTGTATGCCTCAGAGCGGCGAAGAAAGCTCGCGGCCGAGTTCGTGTTGCTCGCAAAAATCGCTTCGAGTGCCCGATGGTCGATCGTGCGCGCCCGAGAAAGTTTACGGCGCCGCTTCGAAAACTTTTCCGACTAGCTAGAAGAAGGAGGGAAATGAATGGCACGATCGACGGATAATCGCGTAATCGCGAGGGAAAGAATAACGTAGCGAGAAAGCAAAAGATAATGCATTATGGCCGTTTATGATCGTGAATTGATGAAAATGAATCAGCAGAACTACGATAGACTCAATAAAATTTATTGTAAATGAAAAGTAACCAAATATGTTGGTAAAATATTATATAAAAATAAAGACTAGACTTCAATTTAATAACTAACGTCTCTTTCTCTCTTACATACAATTCCTGTAAGTTTTATTTCGAAAAGTTAACTTGATCTTTCAAAACTCCTTCATTATTTTCCATATTTTTTTCTTTAATTTTTAGATTTATCATTTTAATTAAGCTGGATAATTTTACTTTTAACTTAACACGATTCTCGCGGAACAATAAATTTGTTATTAATAGAAAAATTTTTATAATTTAACTTTTTCCACTTTTTTATTTCTTAAGTGACATGGTAATTACGGGTATAATACAATGTAAAATTTCTAATTTACATTTTCTGATTTATTCACATTATATTGGATTGGTAGTCTTATTTTGACATGACTTCTTACGTTTAAATATTGTTTCTTTAATATGTAAAAAAAAGCTGCATTATTTTTTTTATTATTGATTCATGAACTGATTTGTGTTAGTTAAAACGTTTTTATTTTTATATACATATATGACATTAAGTGATAAAAGTTAATGTATTTTAATGTAACATTCAAATTGCTCGTTTTTGATTACTTTTAATTGATAGTTTTACTGTGCAAATTTGCGAGTTTAATTTCTATACTTTTTATTAAAACGTTATGCATACCTACTTTTGACGCATGATTGATAGAATTATGTAATAACGTATATGTATCTGTAATTAGAAATTTAATTAAAAATGAAATTTTTAAATTAAAACGACAATTTGTAAATAATTCTAAATGGATAGTTTTACTTTCTACGATATAAATGTATATTCTAGGACGTTATACTCTATACTCAACTGTTTGATATTTAAATGAAACTTGTGCTGAATTCAAATTGATTTTGTATTGTGTATTGCATAAAATCACGTGAAGTTTTTTAACGATTTTTACTGTAAACAAGAGTTGTTGCGAGAGAAGGATCTCTATTGTTCTGTACAACTGTGGTAGAAAAATAACAGAACATAGCAGAAGGGAAACACGGGGTGAACGGCAATCGTATGCCGACGAAAGCAATCGTTTGCCCTTGTCGACGCCGTCGTGGCGTCGTGCAACTGCATGACGAAAGACAATGCATTAATGTTTCAAGAGGGAGGGAAGCTTGGGTCCGATTGTATACGGGGTGCGTCTCAATGCAAGGCGCTCAGACAGAATATTGGAAAGAGCGAGATGTGTGTGTGTGTGTGTGTGTGTGTGTGTGTGTGTGTGTGTGTGTGCGCGCGCGCATATGCGTTCGGCGGGCATTACGCTTAAATCATGCAAAGGCATCGATTCCCAGGGCTTTGCAGGAACTAACCGGACCGCACACTGTAGATTCATTCGGATCACTCTTCCGAATTTTTGATGTAGGTATCACAATTGCGAAGTCATCTATTGCGAAGCGGTGCACGTTTTCGCATTACAGCGTGCTATTTGCCATTTTGCAGCAGAGCAGCAAACAAATTTTAAATTAATCGAAAATTTTAAATTAATCTAAAAAAAAGAACTATTTTAAAAATAATGATAAATGCAATAACACATACACACATATTTACTTACATATACGTATACATGCAATTGAATAAAGATCACATAGTTTCAGAGATACTCTTCTCTTTCTCTGTCCATCATATTTTAATAAAACGCCACAGTGATATGAAACAATTTTAACGTATGAATTTTGTAACTGAACTTTGAATATTTAATATTGAATAAATATAACTTTCTCTCTCTCTCTCTCTCTTTATATATATATATAATACATAAGTTTTAAAATTAATAAATAAATACATACCTGGCTAAATAAACAATAAATGTGTAAAATAAAAATACATTTTATAAAGGGATTCTTTCAAACAAAATCCTTTATAAATACAATTATATTTAAAAAATACTTTATTTATATATTAAAACAGCTAACAATCTCCAATTATAAATATTTTTTATTAATTTATATTACGAATTATTCTGAATGCACAACCTAACTGAATAAAATCAAATTGATTAAAAGGTAGAATTTCTGAAAAACAGAAATTAATTATATTTTTTTTAAATTTTTCTAAATATTAATTTATATTAATCTATTATCATTACATTATTTAATAATTTTTATTACTAAATATAAGTAACAAGTTATACTACAGAACAAGTTTCTTTCTATCTTATATAATTAATTAAGAAATATACTTTAATATAATTGTGTGCTTCAAAAAATAACTCTTTAAAAATATATACAAGCAATAATAATTTTAATATTTAACGATTTAAATTACAATATCAATTAAAGATTAAAATCACACTTTGATATGATATAATTGTCATTTCCCAAAATGTCTCATTATTCATGCGTCATTATAATTACCAGCTGTCACGAAAGACATTCGACTGGGCCTTACCGGCCGCATTTTATGGCGGTCACGTAGACGATGCGAGACCGCGCATCGTTGTCATCCTCAACGGCACGTAATAACACGCGCGGCGCGCATCGCGTCGCGACGCCGACGCCGACGCCGAAGCATCACAGCGGCGGATTAATCCTGATGAATTGCCGGACGGGATTGCGCGAAATTGCGCATCTACCGGGTGTGTCGCTCGAGAATCGAATTCGTCGACATTCTGGGCGTGCCATGTCGACAACGTCGTTGCTCTAATTAAATGGGCCGCCCATACATACTATGTCGCACGATTGAACGAACAGACAAACGCGGAGTGGTGTTGGCGCTCCCTCTTTTTTTTTCAAGCGCAGAATGTGTCGCCGCTTGATAACGCGATAGTCGGGAATTTGTCGAGAACGACGGGACGAGCGACAGCGAGCGAGCGCATTTACTTGCAAATGAAAGCGGTGGACTTAATTAACGGCGAGTTTCGTGAAGGCACTGAATGTGAAGTTGCAGCCGTCGCGAAGCATTAATCTTCTTACAATTAGCCGTTAAGAAATTTTTTATTAATATAAGAAGATCGATTTTAATAGATATCTATCTTATATGATATGCGTTTTTTGCAGACATATACGTATTTATATATTTAAAATGCTTATGTATATGTACGAGTTGTATTATAAATGTATGAAGGTATACGTATATAATATCATATTTAGCTTGACACTACTATTAGTGACTGATTTCCAGATAGCTTTTGCAGTTAACTGTTATTTAGTGCCAATAATTAATAGCGAAATTAAACAATATTAATTATTTTCGCTGACCCAATATTGATTATAGTTAATTATTTAACAATGTTTATCGTTATTAATTGCTTCATAATAATTACTACCATTGGCATGTGAAAAAAACAATATACATATATATCATGATATATATTGAGATATTAATAATGAATGGTTAATAAATATTGATATTTCCTCTTAAGCGAGTAAAACACAATGCTTTTACAATTAATTCTTTTTTTATCTAAAATTTTTTATCCTCCAACTAAAATCAGTATTTCTGTCATAATTAATTTCAATTTTTTAAAATTATATTTATGATATATAATATTTTATTTGTATTATAATGATATGTATAATGTTATTCGTGTAATTATGATGTTTTTTTTTTATTTGTATTATTGACTTAATTATGTGGTTGTTGAATTTTGTTCCAACATTATTATTTAACTAGAAATTATTATTTTTGTAAATTTTTAATTTAATAATATATATATATACGTATTAAATTTTCTTCACTATATATATATATATAATATATAATTATTTATATTCTTATTTTCATTTCAATTTATTTATTAACATTTTTTGCTTTTATATAAATTCTTATATAATATTTGTAAATCGAAATCGAGGGCACGCGCATTCTTTACGTTAAAAAAATTATTTTTTCTACAATTTTTAAAAATTATTTTTATAGCATGAGTGTGTCAAACTTGTAACGTAATATAAAATACTATGGTAGAATACATTTAGTATGCGATAGGATACGCAATTGGAGCGTTCAGACGTCAAATAGGGATTTTCGCAATAGAGTGCGCGTCATGATCGTGCTACGTCGCTAATTGGATCGCTGAGCTATTAACTCACAGGCAGGTAAGATTCCCGGTTAGCTGTTGATCCCGACGAAGTTTCGCGGAGACGAGACGATGACGCCGGTAATTAGGTGATACATACTCTGTGCATTCAATGTTTAAAGCTGAGATATTCACCTCATTCTCAGCTACTAAATTAAAGAGAGATTTAAATGACATCTATTTGTATTTTGCATTATTACAAATCACAATTTTTTTAATCCGTAGGATAAGAAAAGAAATTATTACAGATAGAACAATTTAAATCAGTAACATACATAGATTTTTATAGTTTAACTCATATGTGATTCCTTGTGTTGGGCTTTGATATTGATTTTCATATTATCTCAATAGGTACTTCCGTTTTCGATTCTATTTGATCCAATCGGAAATAGAAATAAAGACGGCGGAAATGAAGGATGCGCGTAGATATGAGATCTTTTATATCTCTCCCCATAGAGAAACAGAGGAAGTGATAGGTTAATATATATATACTTTGTAGTATCTGCTTCTTTTTTCCCTTTCCAACTTGGATAATCGTAATCCTCCTCATATCGTAATTCAGACGTAAAAATTGAAAAATCGTAACGCGAGTCATATTTGCTCACAGATTCAGTATATCATGGATATATACGATGTATCACCGGAAGATGTACCAATGTGTGTGTCAACGATTCGTAACTGTAACTGATGTATCGTTTCACTCTTGCTAAATATTAATCCGCGCAGCTCTCTTTCTCTCTGAGCGTGCACTGACGCATGATATCTCTCTGCGAATTTTTATCTCAACAAAAATGTTCTACCTGGTTGCGTAGAGTACATTTAGCGCTTTCCGTTTATTTTGAAATAGATTATTTTTGGTTGGAGTGCATCAATCAAAAAGTTCAAATTTGATGAAGTTTCTTCACAAATTTGTTAACTTTGTTGAATATTTTTTTAAAAAATTCAAGCACATATAGAAAGACAATTTTTTTAAATCAATAGTATTTTCGAAATGAATGAATTTTTACTTGTCCATGGTTACAATTTTATTTGGATACAATTCAAATTAAATATATTCAACTTAATTTTTAAACGAATTAAATAAAAAATCTTATCTTTAATGGAGTTAAATTTATTTAGTATAATAAATTTAAAGTATAATAAATAAAATGTACTTCTGATTATCAGATTGTTACATATTGTAAATCTAAATTGATTAACATTTAGATAAATCATTACAAAAAAGAATTCTCCAATGTATCTATTCTCTAAGAAGAAATAATATTTCTGCGCCAAAATATTCTTATTTTTTCTTATATATACCAATAATGTTAATATTATATCAATTTTTGATGTTATCTTATTAGATATTCTTACATCACAAGTTATTCATATTTTAATGTTTTAATGTGTAATAATATTTACTGTCAATTAACGTCTTAACCATTTTAAACACATTGTTCTAATATTTAAATTATTATTTAACTTACTTAATCACTTTTGACTATGAATATTCTGTCTCTGTAGCCATACATTCGTGCAAGTCTATTCGCAGATCTTACGAGTGATACGCAATTAAGGCGACACCCGCAGCTAAACGCCAAACCCATGTACCCCGTCCACGTTTGATCGAGACGAGTGGACGGCTTGTTAACCACCATCGCACGTTCACGCAAGTGCACTACTTGAGGTCAAAGGTTCACTTCAGCCTCAGGCCGCAATTGCTCGCTTGTGGCCGGAAGTCCGCGAGAGGACTGTAAGAAGATCATCTCTCTCTTTCTCTCTTCACAGTTCGACTTTTACGTTCGACGGAATTACGAGCTTTGACTCGAAAACTCCTCTCATCCTGCTCTTTTAATCCAGTCGATTTCTTCTCTTTTGCGAGTAAAAGACCTGATATGACGCTAATATTACTTGCGATGCAGAAATATTTCGTGGAAGTGGCTGATTTCACGTTGTAAATCGAAAAATGTGTTTGAGACATTTTTAATATATTTCTTTTCCTTTCTTTTGCATGTCTCTCGACTAAAATAAAGATATAACAAATTCTAAGTGGAAAGGAGAGAGAGAGAAAGTTAGAGAGATGAGTGCATTAATAGTATTTTTAATGTATTTTATATGTTATAAGTATTATTAAGATTTACTTTATAATTTGATTTAAATATTATAAGAATATTTAATAAAAATCTCTCTCTATATATATATCACTTAATCAAAAAACTTTGATTAATAAGACTTAAGTGCAGAAAGCATTCAAATAGAACTAAACAAACAGATTTTTTAACTTAGAGGATAAAAATTCATAGATTATAGAAAGCGATGGCTGAAAATGTATGTCATTGATTTATTTTAACGGACGAGTACGCGAGAAATTTAAGATAATTTTTCCAATTTCCGAAGAAAATAAAGTCGAGATATGACTTCTTCAGAACTTGAAATCATCGTGACATACTCCGTAGTACGAAAATTTAAAGTCTCTTGCGTTTCGCGAAGACGAAGAATAGGAAATTAGTTGAGCCAGTAAATTAGTTTTCTTGCGTATATAGGTCGTGCGTAAGTAAAACTGGGAGAGAGAGAGAGAGAGAGAGAGAGAAAAATGTATAATTAACGGATAATGCAGTAAGCGCTCGTTTCTCGCTTCGTCTCGCTTCTCCATTCTCTTTAAAAATTATTGATGTATAAAGTGCCTTATTAAGTACGTTACAAGATAATCCGTATAATATAATAGTAGAATACCAATATTGTTCATGGTTAAATTAAACAATATCGTTTATTATAGTATTTTTTACTCTTTCTTTTTAAGATGTTTTAATTTTAAAGATACAGTAGATAAAGACATTGGAACTATAATGAATGTAAAAATAAAGAATATAGGATTTTATAGATAATTAAATTAATTACAAGTTAAATTTAAATTGAAAAATTTAATTAAAAACAATAATTTGTGTGTGTGTGTGTGTGTGTGTGTGTCTGTAATAAGTTTTAATAAATTCTGTTATTAATTTATAATATATCTATTCACATCTGTCTGTTATAGGCAGTTATCCATATAATGAAAATTACATATATAATTATACCCTATCAAATTTTAAGAGCGTACAAATGAATAAATTTGTTATTAAATTTTTGTTATAGAGGCTAGTTACATGGAGAAAAATATTGTGATAGAAATTAGAATGCAGTTTTTTTTTGTTAATACATTAACATTATATGACAGAAATTGGTATTAAGATGTTTGTTCAGATATTACGTTTCATGTTTTATTAAATAATTATTATAATTCTATATAATTATTTGAAAGTTTTAATGTTTAATATAAGAATCAAATGTCGCTAAAGAGGAATTACAACGGAAGTTAGCTTTAGCTACTTTTGTACAAATAAGTAAAATGCCTACATACACACACAAATACGTTCGCGCGCGCGCGTTGTTAGTACGTAAATAATATATTTACGTATAAGACGATAAGATATAATTTGCAAACAATTAGAGTGTACCTACCAACAAAGTTAATTGCAAACATTTCGACTTTAAATTTGAGTCCTCCTCAGTACAAAGTTAAATACAAACTACAATGAAAGCGCAAGAGAACATCAAATATAAGACTAATTAATCTTATATCAAATATAAGTATAACCTTTCCCCTCACGGTCATGGATTTCCTTGTCATACAGCTTAGATAAGAGAGAAATGAAAAGGGGAGGCAAAAGGAAACTCACGTAATTATGAATAAGATTGAGACAAATTGGATCCAAAAGTTCATTTCAATCTTATTCATTATTTTGATACGTTCTCCCTTTTCTCCACTTTTCTCCTTCCTATTCATCTCTCTATTTTTTATCTAAGCCTGTGGGGAGGGATGACTATTTATATCCGATATTCCTTTGCGCTTTTCTTATAGTTTGTACTTGTTTTCCTAATTAAATAGAACTCAATCCAAACTCAAAACATTTGCAAATAACTTCGTTGATACATATATTCTAATTGTTTGCAAATTATATCTTATAAATATATATTATTTACACAATAATCGCTAAGTTAATTTCAATTTATAAATTGTAATAATAGTTTTTAAATATCTAATGATTATAAATTTTATTATCTAAAATTCTGTATTTTTCACTTTTATAGACACATTCATTATAGTTCTAACCTCTGTCTTTAAAATTAGGACATTTCAGAAAGAAAGAGTAAAATAACACATATAGGCGTTTCATTTATTCTCTTAGAGAGAGACAGAGAACTATAAAGCTATTTTTATTTTTATTATTCTTTAAACTTAAAAAGGATTTACTGATTGTATTACAAGTATTGTAATATACATTATAAAATTTATACAACTTGCAAGGAGAAAAAGGGAGTTAAATACATATATAATCAGTTGTTAAACTTTATTATAATAAATGCTATAATGTTGTTATAATTTAGTTTTACAATAAAACCGGAAGTGTAAAAAGAGTATACATTTTATACTCACAATTTATACTACAATATTTTCTCTGTACGAGCAAACGTTACGTGTACGTGTTTACAAAATATTGAATGTTCTTTACAAATTTTTGAGCAAGAGGAATAAATTATTGTGTTCGAGTAGAAACGCGATTTTGGCGATCGTCGGCGGTTTCTGTTGATGCAACAGCGGCTTGTCTGGCGCTATATTCAGTATTCGGTATTTCGCAAAAATATCTCTCTCGGAAGCCGGACATTCACCAGTCGACAAGCCGTAAATCGATCGGCGCGTATACGCCATAAGCTCGAAAATTCTCCGTTTTTTGGAGCTTTCACTTGGAAAAACGAAAAAGATGGGCGGACCTCTTGAACCGACAAACCTATGTACTCATTCTCATTTCGCATTTCACCGCACGGTACAGCCTTGGCCAAAAATATTAGTGGTCTATATATTTTTTAAATTTATATAGAATTTTTTAATCAGCATTGTTACCGATTGATTATCTACATTATACATAAGTTTAAAGGGTTCTTAAAGCGAAGGTTAATTTACAGCAAATGCTATAAATCAATTTTTGAACTGAAACTTATTGTTAGTTAAACCAAGGTTAATAAAGATGTCTAATATTTCTCGCGAAAGCTATTCAACCATTCTGATTCTACCAGAAAGGAAATGTCTAATATCATATAATTTATAAATAAATAAAAGTATATGTACATATATATTATTTTTTTGTAATATAATAATATTTGTTATGTTGAACTTGTATGATACTAATTTTGACGACAGATTTTTTTTTATCAATTTAAAGTTATTCTACTTTGTTAGCTAAAATATAGAAGAATGATTTATTGCTATTTTCTTGATTATATTTTGCAACAAAATATCTTTGCAAGATTATTAAAATAAAAATCATTTTAGGAGAAATATGTCTTTTTCAATTATTTATAACTTGAAAGCTATCAATGTTTTAATTTTGCTAAACAAAATTGATTGACCAGAGAATTATTAATTAACTCCGCGATATTTTTTAAAGATTATTTATTATTAAATTATTAAAATTATTTTTTTCTAATACATATGCACAATAAATATAAACACACGTCAATATATCGATAATTTTTGTGCATATTTTTACACTTTACATTTTTTACATAGTATTGATTATGTATTAAAAGGCACTTTTATTAAATGTCTTGCTCGTTAAATTGGCAAAAACCGTAAAGAGCTTTCAACGACAAGTTATTTAATGAATATTTAACGACGTGAAGAGTCATCTGCACCGGTGAATTCTCGTCTGTCGTCTCCCCCAGTTAGAAATTCCATTGTTATAAAAATTTATAGGATGGACTGACGCATCAGTTATCGCTCGTTCTCGAACGAATTTTTGGAAAAAATATTCCACAACGCGCTGTGGTGTCAAAGGTTTGCGTACATTGTGGTTGCATTGTGTATGAGTATGCGTGTGTATGTGTTATATGGATGTATTGTATGCATATCGTTGTTATGCATGCGTATCGTGGCCGAAATTTCGACTAAAATATCGAATCGATTTCGGAGTAAGTTAGGGTGAAAAACGACCGTGGTTACGTGATGATCATGCACTGGATTTTCGATATTAAAGCTGATATCACGAGATTTGCACGTGCAAAAAATGTACATACATTTTACTGTTATATTTGAATAAATTCTGAATATATTTTGACCTTGCTTTCATTAATATAAACAAGAATTTAACATGTAAAATATTTATTTATTGTGATAAAAACGGTTTAAAAATTGAATAAGAAGGACTTCAATATTTTGATGAACATTATTATAACTCTAATACATTCATTTTAATAATATATATTAATCGGTGATAATATAATTATTATTATCAAATGTTATTAAGAATAAAATTAATTAATTTTATATAGTACGTTCGATTTAATTAAAAATTAAATGTAATTTTTCTCTCTTTCTTTTTCTCTTGTTTTTTTTTCATATTTTCATATTTTATTAGTATTAACAATCAAGTAAAAAAAAAATAAATTATATTATATAAAAAATTCCAATACTGAATCAAAGATATTAATTCGTGTATGTATGTATATATGTATATATATATATATCGTTATATTATTTAAAAAATATCAAAGTACATATTTATTGTTATATATGAATATATTTTATATCTTGGTCTTATTAATATTTAATAAGTAGAAATTTAATAAATAAAAGAATTTAATAAGTAAAACATTTTATTTATAATAAGAAAGTTTTAAAAATTGAGTAAAAATTACATACCTTAATTTTGTGGTAGAAAAGTTGAATCTATGGTATATGTTAAACATTAAGTGCCATTAAAGCAGTATATTGATTTCTAAAAAAAAACCGTCGTAAAACTTGTCTGGTATGCATGATCATACATAGTAAAAGAACTTTATGATTAATAGCTTATCCAATAATAAAATAGTCAATTATGATAAAGAACGAATGTCAAGCAACCGCAATGTAAAACGTTTAAAGTACGATGATCTTATGCTAGTGTAGTATCACAAGATCATTACACTTTAAATATTTCACATTGTAGTTGCTTGAGATTCTTTATCATAATTGACTATTTCATTATTGGACAAGCTATTAATCATAAAGCTCTTTTTGTTTTTTAACTATACGTACTCCACTCATAAGTTATGCGACATTTTGAAATCCAATATACATGTATTGTTTTATGGCTTAATTTTAATATGTCCAATTTTTGTACTAAAGATCAAAATTGGAGTCTCAGTGTATATTTAATACTTTTTAAACAATAAAAAGATGTACGTACGCAAATATTCTTTGTTGACTTACTTAGTGTTAGTACTTCATATATATTTTATGATTTATTAACAGTCAAGATGTAATCTTTTTGAAAGATTGAAAGTATCTTTTCCTATAAATGTAAATTAACGTAAATGTTCTCGAAAAGCATGTTACCGACTCTTTTCCGAGATAAAGCATCTCGTTCAACGTCTAGCGATAGATCACCACGTAACAATTAGTGTGGATGGTAATTACGCGAGAAGCTAATTACTAAAAGTCGAACCGTCCTATATCGGCGGCTTGTCAGCGAACCTCGCAGAATGAAACGCGAAAAGTTTCAACACTGTTCTCGTAATTCACTTTTTCTACCATTTTTCCATAGTTATCAGCTTTGGAGCTTTAAAGCAAATGGCGAAATGCGCGGGCGTTTTTCGCGTCTCCGCTGAGGTGAACACTTCAAATTTAGTATAAAATGCATCGCTAGTGAATTTTGTCAGTACTTCTAATATCTTTCACATATGAAACCAAAATCTCTTTTATTCTAATATGAAACAAAACAATAATAAAAAGCAATGTTGATTAATTAGGATTACTTAAGGAAGTCAATTAAGTAATAATATAATATATTAATTAATACCAGTATCTTAATTGAAATTTTAGATTTCCAATTTTTAAAATTTTCCTTAAAAATTTATTAGAGAAAAGGTATATAGTAATATATAATTTATATATACAAGATGTACAAAAATTACTTATAAATTTATTATTAATATTTTTTAAATTAAAATTTACAGTCAACAATTAAGACAATTACAAACGATTAAAAAAAATTTTTTGCAAAAATTTGATTTGTACAAAAATCTTAAATTATTAAGAAAGAACAATAAACATTTTTTTTAAACATAGTAAGAATATCGATTAAAAGTAACTTTTGTATTCTTATTTGTTTATTTTTATAATTGGTAATTAAAAATTTTTTTGATTATCAACATAACAATTACGTATTTAAATTAGCATATATGGCCATCGAGATTTGCAATTACTACCTAATTTATTATATCAGTTCAGCGAATCATAAAATTTGTTTCACCCGTTGATTAAAATATTATGTTTTAATTCTCGCTGAGCAGAATCGCGTAACTTTGTTTATTATCATCAATCGAAATGCTATTTCCCATTAATGAAATCGTATTGCAACATTACGAGTTATCGACAACTCGTAACAAAACAAATCTTATTATGCGCCGCTATATATATTATTCCATGATTACGATGCTAATTATGATCACGCATATTTCATAATTCGAATCCCATATCAAAACAGACCTAGCCAAAATTTATAGTGATCCAATTAGAAAAGATAATAACATATGTAACAAGATTTTTGTTACAACTTAAATATACACAAGTACTGTGTGTGTGTCAATGTTATTACATACTTAAACAATATATTATTATTATTATTATATCATTGTAATGATATTTTAATATACATACATGTATAACAATATTATTTAAATATCATTAACTATTTGATAATCATTGACAAGTTCAGGTTATTGTGAATTACTGGTTTAACATATGATATTCTGGTGTATAATAAAACGTTAAAGCGTGAAATACAAAAAATTGTAACGTATTTTAATGTAATACAATATTTTAAATTTTTGCAGAACGTTTTAAATTCACATATTCACAAAAAACGAAGAATTTAAAAGTATCGGCTTCGCAAGAACTTAGTTTCATAACCAAGTAGATATATGTTCCCCTTTGAAGTAACAAATTACTTTATAAAGTATTTAGCGCGAAAAAGTTTCTCAGAACTCCGTTATGGTAAAAAAAAAAAGGACAAGGAAGAGGGAATATAGAAAAAATCATGATAAAAAATCTGTTTTTATTTTTTTCTTATTAAGTCTGTTGAACTTTTATCTGGAGAAAATGTGTAGTATTTTAAGTAAATGTTTATAATGGACCTTTTAAGTAAATAATTTGACATAAGATGTTTTTAATAAAATTGTTATGTTGCTATTATTTATGTATGATCAATTATGTTCAGCGAATACAACAGTTGTTTAGACAACAGTTGTTGAATGGTTAACTACAGTTAATGACGATGACGTGTACTTTTTAATTCTTTAATGTCACGCTATACCGTTTTGTTCATGAATTTACTCTCTCCTTGTGAATATTATAAAAAATACCGCATGAACGTTACAACAAAGTTTTTTTAATCGAAATGCTTATAGACATTAAGGAATACAATTTACGTAACATAAATATATGTACTTTTTATTAATAAAAATATTATAATGTCAGAAGCAAACTAAACCTCGGGTATATTATAATGAGAATAGAGAGCGCCTAGGGTTTAATCTATCATAGTAAGTCCGTTTTTGAAAAACTGAGTTCTAACTGTTTATCGATGAACTGATAGACATGAATACACCGATAGACCAAAGAACCGATAGACATGAATATGATACTTAGGTTTGAATGAAAGATAAATTATATGCAACGCATAAAATGTATTATTAATTTAATTTTTGTGATATATGAAAATATCACCGAATATCGACGATGACGAACGTGACCGTGTTTTTAACACAGCCGTTGGAATTGTCGGGCTTTGCGGCGCGTTAATTACGCGGACATGGCCGCACGTTGTAGCAAGAATTCCGTTTAATATGTTGTTTAACCTCGGCCGTGTTACCAGCTCGGTTCGGGCTCGTTTCTCTTTTTACAATATTATCCCAGGGAACACGATGTCTCTAAAGCACGCATGTATCATCCAGAATAGTCTTTCGAAGGTTATAGAGAAAGGGTACCGATATACCCATTTTATTTTCGATTTCATGTAAACCATTATCCGGCTTTAGAAATAAGAAGTACATTGTGGAAGAAAGGGGTGGGTAGTTGAGGAAACTCTGCATCTTTACGCTGCGAACTCGCTGCCGGTATCCTTATAAATCGCGCGAGAACGTGCGGCTTCCTTTCACGCGGATAAAAAAAAAAACCGCAAGAGAATCTCGCCCTTTCCCGCGCAGATTCGTGCGGTATAGGAGGGTGGAGGAAGAGATTCACGGTTCGATGGGCCGAATCATCCACTTTGCGAGTAGCGAACTCTTGGAGGACGCCGGTAATGTTTGAACAGAGTCCGCGAGCTGACGAGCGGAAGTTCGATGCGCCGTCAGCGCGCTCGCGACCCCCGTCTAAAATAAAAACTCGCTCCTTCCCCGTCCTCGCATTCGCCTGCGCATCCCCTCAGCTGCCGACAACTTGAACAAATTATCTGCCCCCGTGCGCTCGCGGCGAAAAGGAATTTTCAAGCGGAATAAGAATCGAGAACTCGTGAGAGCGATATCATCGTCTGATTTGCGATTCCGCAAATGTAATTGTTCGATAGATTCTTCGTGCTTCTCCGCGGAAATATTCCAGATAAAGTTAAGGCTGCCGAGTATGTCATTGCCATGAAGAAATGACGGGATATTATGGACGGCATCAATTTTCTCAGGTCCTTTGAGTGACGGAATATTGCGAACTTCGGAGATAAACTTTGAGCGAGATGATGTAAATTTAACGACTAAAATTAAGTACGAGGATGAAATTATTGAGACACGATAAAGCTATTATGGTACAGATTTAATTTTAAAAATACGATTTTAAACGAAGACTATATTGTAGATAAACTAAAATTTGAAACTAAAATATGAAAATACGTAATTAAAATTCATATTCATAAAGTTATTTGAAGGAATATTATATGAACACTTTTATAACTCTCTGTAGAACTTATTAATACATTCAAAATAATTTCAATATATTTCACAAAGTTGTAAATTTATAATGTTATTTTAAGATTAGTCACATCTATTTTTGCTTCCTATATTCGAAATCAATCTTTTCGATTAATTCAAAACGTAAAACGTTTCTTCGTTCCTGAAAGTAGCTCTACTCGTTCTTTATTTCGTCGCCAAAGCGAATGGGAACGATTCCGCCTTCGCAATCTTTCCAATGATGACGTCTCATGCCTTTGATCTAGGTGCCGGATCTTCGCTGTTTTCTTTACTTCTCCACTTCGTATCTTTACTTTCGAGGTTTCGAGACGCATCAACCGGCACTCGAAATATTAAGGAATTCCTGAATACGAAACTGCACTATCGACGTGCACTTTATTTAAAGAGGAGAGAGAACATCTTTCAAACATTCACATTCAAATGTAGAGTGATCTAAAAGTATTACGATCTGAAAATGTTAAGAAAAAGAATTTAAAGATTGCTGCCAATATTTTGGAAATGATAGAATAAAATATACTGAGAAAAAGTTTTCGAAATGCTTGCCCAGATAGCACAACTGATCTATTTAAATTTAAAAGTATCACTTTCTTAAGTTCTTCATGAATTAGTGTAATTTGTTTGAAATAAACTTAAACTATATATGCACACAAATATATTTTATATTTTTATATTGTATATATGTTACCTTTAACAAAAATAATAATTAATTTGCATAAGAATCAAAGTATGATTCGTTCTTACAAAAAATTAAGAGAAAGGAAAAGATTAGAAAAAGAATAACTTTTAAATCTCTGAAAAAGAGCTTATTGATAATGTAAAAGTGAAAATGTTTTTAGATTTTCTCGAGAATATTATCAGAAATAAAACAAAACAGGAATACATTTCGTAAGTCGAAAATAAAAAAAAATCGTTTTGGACTTTTTGTACTATCTGGAGACATTTAATGCTAAATTGATTTCAAGCTTTTATATAAGAGATCTAAAAAAGAAATATGAAGCGTATAATATAATCGGAAATTTGTTTCTAGGAGTTAACAATCCTCTCTCTTCTTCCTGTCTCGCTCCTGATGTTCAATATATAGCTCAGCCATAAGGGCTATACGGAATGTCGTGTAGTCTCCGCGCGGTGTAAATTACGACCGGCCTGTAACCGGGAAACTCGATGTAATTTCCCGACGGTGACGATTAGACGCGCGAAACATAGAGCGCAAATTCTCCCAGAAGGGGTAGCAACATGACAAATCCCAAATATTTGGTAGAATATGCACGAGACCAGGCACGACGCGAATATGAAAATGCTCGAAAAATGGATAAATTAATATGTAATATGTCTCTCCTCGATCAACAATTTCATGCTAGAGTGACATTTTATTATTGAATATAAAAGGATATAATATTATATTATATATATTGAGCATGTACATATATAAATTACATTTTTAATAAGATAATGTATATTATATAATATTAATGCATGAAACACTAGAGAAAATTGAAAATCCCAGAAAATCCCTGAAAATTGATGTTGATATGTGTGATTAATAATTAATTGCTCACGTGCTCCTCAACTTATCTCAAGTTTAATTTACCGGTGGATTAATGGCCGAATTAATTACGGAATAGAGGGAAGCGCTGTTTTTTCATCCTCGTTCTTCGTTTCCGTACAGATTGGATGCAGTTAACTGATCGGGGCAGCGAGCAGAACAAAATTTCCAGGATATTGAACTTCGTGAAGGAAAGTGAAGCTTAACGGTGAGTACAAGAACGTTTGTTTTAAAGTCAAAGCATGAAATAAAAAGAAATACTATTTAGAATAGAAGTCTCAACAGACGTACAACGTAGAAGAAAAGAATTTAAAAGAATTAAAAATAGAGAAAATGTAAGACTTTTAATATTCTTTTTTTTTTGAAGATATTTAAATTATATTATTATTTACATATTTATATTAATATTAATATTACTATATATTAGTATTTTATATTATTTAATTATATAAATTTGTGTACTTATATTTATGAATATTAATTATAAAATTTTTAATTATTTTATTTTATTTTATTATTTCTCGTCTTTTCTTATGTTTTATTCTGCTTTTAGAATTTCAAAAACTTCAAGAATAATTATTTTTAAGAAAAATGAATTAATTTTAATGATTAGAAGATTAAAAAAGATGAAACATATCATTAATAATAAATTATTATCTTGCACGTACATTTTTTAATGTATCTGAAATAATATTTTATATTTTTGAAAACAAAAATTTTATTTCATATTTATATCAGTTTATAATAAATTTACTGTAAAATTACGTTGCTATTTTACAAATTATCATTATCATATAGAACAGTTATAGAATATTTAAACTAAAATCGCTTCGCAAGTACATTGCAATGAATTTTATCTCTTGACGATTTTTAATTTTTCTAAAATTTTCGAGAAACAAAAACGCGGACACATGCAAATATAAAATAACGCTCGAAATTAAATTAAATTAAGTCTGTATTTTCCCGCGTGATTCGGTTACCGTACCAAATATATAGACTTCTGTGGAAAATTTCTTCTTGTTCCAGCTAATTGAATCCGAACAAAGATCTATAATTAAAGCCGATGGAATTTAATCATCAGTTATAACCGTGATATAAGAAAGTTATAAAGATTTTTTAATCATAATTATTTTTATTTTTTAAATTTAAATTAACATACATAAATACGAAAATGATTAAACTTTGTTTTTTACTTAAAAATTGTTTTCTTTATTTTTAAGACATTAAATGTTACATGTAAAGCTGTTTAGTGTTCTAATTAATATTTTAACAATATTTAATAATAACAAATACTGACTTTTAAAATAAATGAAAAAGTATGTGAGAAATAGATCGTTAACACTAAAAAAGTTGAGATTTATGAAGATTTATATACATATATATATATATATATATATACACATATTATATACTCACTTGCACGTGCACAAGCGATACATATTTTACGGTACTTAACGTTGTGCCCGCATGCGGATGTCGGATAGTCTTGGTTGTTTACACACGACGTCTTAAGGCGAGAGATTGGAAGGAGCTGTTTGTCTAACTAACACAACTTCCGTATGATAAGTCGGTAACTATATTCGAACATATAGCTCGCTAAGTAAAATGATTCCATTGACATACTATACACAGCACTGACACGCTTCTTTTCAAATTCATAATGTTTAATTAATCTGTTTCATATTGTATATTATAATACAATCGTATATTATAATACAATCCACTATGATATAATAGAATGGATGTATGGAAATATTAAATAATTCATTCTGTATAAATCCTAGAACTGAATTAAAAATGTTTAAAAAAATGTCTGACCAAACGAGGCGGAACACGGGTTCTTTCGAACGGTTGGAACAAATTTTACAATCAACTGTAAAAATAATCACAAAACTCTTGATATTTTTGAATTCCACACTCTTTAATTATCTTAAATCAATTACCGTTCAAATTTTTAACATCTTTTAAATAATAATTTACAAGGATTTTCTTTTTCGAAAAAATTTTCGCATGGTAGCCGAAAATACATATTTCTGTTTATTTTATGAACGTTATGACAGAGTACTGCCAAACTGCTATTACATATGTATATGTTCGGTGTCTTATAAGGACTTTACATTATAAATAGCACGCAAATCTGCTTAACCGTATTTATTTAAATTAAAAAGGTTCGATTTGGAACACGGTCCGATTTAAGACATTCTCCCCTATTATATCACGATTTTAATATTTTTATATATGAAATGACATGAGAAAGAGAGAGAGAGAAAAATTAATTTTTTTATTTATATTAAATAGGTTTTCTCCGATTTTGAGCAAATAATATTCAAATGATTTGTTTTTTTAAATCTTAAAACCTTTTTTCCACGAATAAGCAATATAATCAAATGAAATCTTTTCTTCTTATATTGGACAATTTTAAATTTATGCGTCTGTGACTGTACTAGGCATATCTATTTTATTTAACTGTCCGCCTAGACATCGTCGACAGACATCCTTCGATATTCTTTGATGTTGCATTACCGGACAGGATTTAATCAGTCGCAAGTAATTCGGCAAAAGCGCAGAGCAAAAGGTGTCACCGCGAGCAGCGGTTTCGGCGGAAATGAAAGGTTCCCGTGCACTCTCGTGTATATTGCAATTGCGGCGCTTTGTCGTTGCATGTGTCGCAGAGACATGGGAATGAAGTGGATATCAGCCAAGGGTATTCGATTTAAGAGTTGTCATTAACGCCTGAAGCGTATTACGAGTGTGTTGTTGACAGCGCAAAACTGCAATCTCTTTGGATTCCAACCATATAAACGACATTATATTAATTATTGTATTTAATTTTAAACAAATTGCTTAAAATTAAAAGGACATAACTTTATAATCGGAAAATATTATTCTTGGAAATAAAATGTTCCTTTATAAGCAGGACATTTTAACGCGTGATTTATAAGTCTTTAACCTTTTGACTCCCATGCTAATTTCCTAGACTTGTAGTTTGTAAGTGGAGCGTGCGGTTGACCCCAATACACTTTCTGTATAATAGAGTTTATAATATTAAAAATTATATTAAAATATAATAAATAAGCATATTAATTTATAATACGATATACAAAGTCATTTACTTTTATTTTATATCGATGTAAAATATCTTTAATAACAAAATAATTATCATAGTTTTGATACTTTATACTCTAACTGTTATATAACTTGCTTTTGCACAATTCTGTAAATAACTTAAATGTTATTAAGTCAATATTAACTTTTTAAATTGTAAATAAAATATATCTTTTTGAAAATTATTTTCAAAATATATTATTTATTTATTTGTTACAATAAAAACTTATAATTTAAACGTCAATTAAGAAAATTCCATAAAATTATCAAAATATTTTGGCACAATTATTCAGAAAAATCATTTTTTAGGTAAACGACTCTTATTTTTAGATAACAACTTCACATGAAAAATTATATAATGTAATTATGTGAATAATTTAGTTTGTCAAATAATTTCTTTTTGAAAATAGCTTTTGAAAAATGTTGAAGCATTTCTAAAGATTTCTTAAATAAACTGTGGCAACTTAGATTCGTTCCTCTTAGGTACCTATATCTCTAGAAATTATGTCTAGCAAATGTTAAGATGTTTATGACATCTGCTGCACACGAGGAAAAGAACTATCATTTCTCCCCTTAGTGTGCTCTCACTACTCTTCACATTTGTGTGATTACGTGACCATGCGTAGAGTGAGAATATGAGTAAGATATGTCATGCGGTCACGCAAATGTGAACAAGTAGGAGAGCAGTGTAGAAAGAAAAATGGTAAATGATAGGGAACCAAGAGGATAAAGAATATGGCGTTTCGTAGTTGCTGAGAATAATGCGAATGCACTAATAAATTGTTGGTCAAGTTTTTGAACGTGTAACAGTTTCGCCGTGGGCATGTTAGAGGGTGTTGCAACGGCTGGTGCCGTTGTAACGCCGTAATGGCCGCTTTAAATAGTTTAATGAATATGGAAGACAAGGTTGCATCGCAGAGTTCCATTCCTGAAGTTACTCGGGCAGCAATAATATTCTCGCGATGCACGAAACACGTTGTTCCTTTACCTCTAACGCGATTTATGGAATGGTATAATATACTGCATGATTAATAAACTAAAATTATATGTAAATAAACTGGATGCCAAAAATCATTGAATATCCTCTTTATTTGCAAATGTTTCTAACCTATTTGAAGTTATCTTTTCTCGACAGACTAAGCTTTAGGAGAGAAAATAAATTACAGGATTATATTCTTTAGTTCGTCTGAGAAAGGGATTTTATTTTAATGGGATTTTAGAACGTCTTTATATAATTAATTGCATTATTTTGAATGGTTAGAGTGTTCATTATGTTGTTAATTATATTTGTTATTTTATTCCTTGACGTATTTAATTGAAATAAAATATTATCTTTTTTAATTTTATTAGCAATTACTCTCTTTATGATAATTAATAATAGATTTAAATACAGTATAATTATTTCACTTCGTCGTATATGATACGGCGATACCGTGTCCTGTTTTACACTCTTGTTATACGAGGAAAGTACTGTACCAGTGCTCGAATATTAATAGTTCGCCGGTAGATAATAGCAGAAAAATGATAGTCGGCTATTAACTTTCAGTGCACTCGCGTGCAGCCACTAATGATCATGACAGTGGTTACAATAGAGACGAGGAATAAAGATCGACTTTGACGATCGTTCAACGTCACTCGTACTTTGCAAATAATTGTTGGTCATTTAATTTGCATAGTATTGCGCTGATAACAGTTTTTTCTAACGTATTGCCTCATTGTGTATAAAATATTATTTTGATATTTTTACAAAGTATGTATAATTTAAAAAATTAATATTTCTCACTAAAAAGAAAAAGATACATTTTTGTAATCCTACATTAATTCAACCAGTTCAATACTGGTCCTCATTGTTTCGAAATAAGGTAGCGGCAACAAACCGTTTGTCTCGTAGCGTATACAGTTTACACAAGGGGTAAAGTAAGATCTATGCACGACGAATCGATTTCCCGAGGATAAACGCCCGGGCGGGCAAATAATCGGGCGCGTTCGAGGTGTCGTTATAAGGGGACAGCCAGATGTTATCGCTCGGCGAGATGGTGGTCCGGGACGCTAGGACAATAGATACCCAGCCCGGTCGGGATTCGGCCGTTTGGATGCACTCCAGATTGTAAGCTAGAACAACAAGCAAAATCCTGTCTACGTCGTTGATTCGCAAGAACAGACCAACCCGCAGCGAGTCTTGTTATCAACGCTGACAAAATATATTTGCAAGTAAAACAAATAACAATTTCAAATACGAGTGCGTAGGTATAAGCTTATTTCAAGAAATTGCCTTTCGTTGCATATGCAACGTCATATTTTAAAAGTACTACTTTTACGAAACACTCATGTAATATAAAGATTTTGTGTGACAATCACACATGTTAGACATCATATATTAACATGATGCGTATACCTACAAATTGTATTTGAAAAATATCATGAAATATTTGAGATTTTTTAAATAGTAGGAAAATCATATAAACGTAAAAATCGTTGACAAAATTTGTAGAGGGTTACTCTGTAATTTTAAAAATGCAAATGCGATTTTGTAGAAAGAAAAATGGATAAATAATTTAATGAGAAAAGTGCATATACATTTAACATTTAAGATAGGAAACTCAGAAAGCACGTTTTCTTGATGTATCAAGATAGCAATAATTTTTTGAGTTATGAGTGATGTAGAAAGAAAACTTCTTGGGAAAAGTGTGTTGTGTGTGTAAACTTCAGAAAATCGGACAGAATACAAAGTTACATCTTTTAATAAATTTTTAGATAAAGTTTATTTTAATATAATTTGTAATTATATAAATATAGGAAATTATGATAAATGATGACTAGTTTTTGCTAAGAAAAAAATGATTTCAAACTGATCAAAGAATATATCGTTAAAAAGTGATGACTAATCAAATATACACACAGAATTTTTTATTTATTTTATATAACTTTTTGAAAATACACAGTTTGAAAATTTTTGATGTAAAATGTTTTATCCACAACTAACTAACAATAACCCATTATGGAAAATAATCCCTCGAGAAGTGAGAAATTTGTTCATACTCCAAGAAACTATCCGCGTTATTTCGTCATGAGATTAATTATCGACGTCGCATAAATATCCGACGGAATCGATCGACGCATTTGCGAAAAGCCATCGCACTCTACCTACCTACCTACCCCCTGGTTGAAATATTTGCCGATGCATACCGAGCATGATTTAAAAGGGCAATTTCGCGATAGTAACCGCAATTAATAACGGCGCCGGTCGTTATACACTTCTTCCGGCGCGCAGCGATCGATTGACAATGGATTATTATCGATCGATATCTTTGGCCTATTGTTGTAGCTACTGGTTATTTCGTCGAGGAGTTCGTCCCGATTGATCAGCAGAATCGGATTAGATATACGTTGTTCCGGTGATTGCACCAGGGATGCAAATTGTAGCATCGTAGTCATTGCCGTTGTGTCGCGCAAATTCGATTATGAAAGCAAACGTGCTACGTTCGATGAACGCTGTTGTTGCGTATAAATTTTGCTATTCATCGGCATACTTCGCAAACAGACACGAAAATATTTACATAATTTGTAAAAAATCATTAAGAAATTTGCAGCGTTTATATTCAAAATCATTTAACATTGCAGTATTTTGACAATTTTTTAATAGAAATCCATCTTTTACTTAATTAGAGAAATTTATTTGTCTTTTTAATTAAAAAGTTAATTATTTAATTATATAAAAAGAATTATTTAATCTACATATTTCACAATAGATCTTAATCATATAACTGTCAGAAGGGAATTTTCACAAGTATCAAATGTAAATCTCTTTATTTCCACTGAGAATACATTATTTAATTATTTTAAACTGTTGACACTGAAGATGGTCTAAGACTAAGAACCAAACGTTTATGTGAGAAAGAAATTATATAAAAGCAGAGAATACAAATTAATAGGTTATACGCTAAAAATAATTGTGGTGTATTAGCTCTCATTATTTCATTTCAAAATTAATATTTAGATAAAGTTAAAGTTGAAGATAGAAAGTCTGTATGTGTGAGCCAACGCAAGGAACGTCTGAATTATTGCGTATTTGCCAAGAATTATATACAAAAGTCAAAGTACATATAAAATCATGTTTCACAAAACAAGTTTGAGTCTTCTTCGGTGTTTATTGATAATATATAATCAAGTACTGAAGAATTTTTAATCCATTGCAGTTGCAAATATATATTAATATAGTGTTTAAAGTAATTAAAACCGTCACATTAAAATACAATAATTGAAGTTATCTTATAAAACCTATAATGTTATTATTGGTAAATAATTAAACATACACAGTAATTCTTGTGTCGTAACGTTGGCTTATATAAGCTATCCTTTTATCTTTTATTTTATAATTCTCAAAGCTTTATTATTTGTTATTAAAATCATTAAAAATTACATTAATTAATCAAGGTGTGTATAGAGGAATTTTATTTTGTTTTAGAAATACAATTTTAAAATCTTTTAAAGTGCAAACTAAAACGAATAGTTTGTAGTTTTGCAAAACTTGTACAAAGTAAGAAAATATGAGAAAACGACAAAACATGTAAAAAAAGAGGAACAGCCATATTCAGGACTATCCTAACAGTGCATCCGCGAATTCTCTCTTTTTCTTTTTTTCTTTTTCTTTCCGTGGTCGAAACGGTAATTTTGTATGGAGGAACGTCAAGAATTTTAGCTCGGTGGGTCGGGAACTGAATCTCCTCCAACTTTACGTCCAGCTTGGCAAGGAAAAGCTCGCTCCGCTAACAAAGCAAACTTTTCTCAAGAGCGGCGAAGAAAATGCCACAGCGTGCATTTCGCATGCGAATTCTGTCGGCTTGAAGGATGCGTCACAAGAGTGCATTCTCGGGTCTTTGCTATTTTTTGATCGTCCTCGTATGAGTAACAAGTCAGCTGGAACGCGTCGATTATATGAGATGAGCAGACACTCACGTATGCGGTGCGGAATTCATTAATAAGAGACGTGACGCCGCGATCCGGAATTGGCGGACGCTGACGTGAGCACATATTATTGGATCGTTGTATAAAATATTAAACTTTATTATCTAAATTGTTGTAAGAAATTATTTACTATAATTATTTTTACAAAGTTGAATGTTTTAGTAATCAGAACATATAATCTTCTTAAATTCATGGAATTATCATAATAAGATGTTGTAAGAATTATAAAAATTTGAAAATTTTTATAATTTTTATTATCGTGAAGCTGCGCGCGCATGATTCCTCCGTTAATTAAATGGTAACTCTACGTGTAAATTTATGTAACGACGATCTGCGCACATTTGTTCTCGAAATTCATTGTTGCGGAAGTGAATCCACACGGAAAGTCGACGCAAAGAAGAGACGTCGGTCTCGTATCACAGGCCATCTACCTGTCGTTCACACATGAGAACCGGCGTATCGTTGACACCTGTTCGAGCGGATAAATCACACGTACGTCGTTGGTGGCGTAACATGCACCCGGTTATGTCTGGCGTCTCTTTTACAAGCTGAGAGTGAGGTCGAGGGTGAGAGATGGTTTTGAATGGAGCCGCCACGAGCACGGCGATACCCACCTGTTCCGTCGGTCGGCGAACTCCGCGAACTCCACTCGTACAACTCGTATTCCCGCGTAATAAATGTGATAAATAAGCATCGTGTTTCAAGAGGTCCCTACTGCGCGTCGTTCAATTTCTGCAATTTGCTGCAAAGGTATGTTATAGAAGTCAAAAGTAATTGAACTAGTACTCTTTCATTCGTAATCTTTTTATATATAATTTTTTTTACTTTTATGTTTTTTCACATTAAAGTTAAAGTAATTTAATTTGTATTGAAAACTAAATATATTGTAATACATTTAAAAAGAAGATATTTTTTACGCTAGTTAATTAAAATTAAAGAAAATATAAATAAAAATATATTTTTTCAATGTTAAATTTAAAATAAAGTGTATTTAATAGAATTGAACGAGTCGCAATTATAAAATTAAATGTGTATAATTATATTAAAAATTAACGAGTCACAAGTATAAACATAAAATGTGTATAATTGAATATGAATCTTCCTTTCTGTTCTGTTTCGCATAAGTTACATAAATCTTAACGGAGATGTAATAAAAAATGTATAATCTATAAAAATCCAGTATGTTTAAATCCATTATTGAAAATAAATAAAAAATATAATAAATAAAATAATTATATATTTATATAATAATTATATATTTATGTAATAATTATATATTTATATAATAAATATCTTTAAATTGGTATTATTCTTATCCTCAATGTTAAAACTTTGGAAGATAAGTTAATATTATTCTTCTTAAACAATGTAGAAAGAGCTAAAACATTTATTTCAATTTTTCTGACATTAAACGTATATTCATAGATTACATTGTTTCGGTGTATTTGGTTTTCAGAGAGTATCTGTAGCTCAGAGAAAATATTTAACTTTCGGTGAACCCGACGAATTTGTATTCCGCGTTTAAATCCGTCCAGCGAAGCGTAAAATTCGCGTCCGATTTTGGAGTTATGCTACGAGTCGCGCACCCTACGCGTAATCTAATATTTATACAATTAAGCCGATGGCGGTGGGCGAATGCCAGGGTGCAGAAGGGACGACTAACGAAACCTCGTTAGGCCGATCGGAGCGTGAAACCGTTGGCGGCGGTTTCAACCCTTCAAAATGGCCCTTTGCCTGAAAGATGGCCGAGCCTAGCTAATTTTTGCGAAAATTACACGAGAGGCAATCTGCCATGCTATAGGCACGTTAAGACGCCATTTTGTGTCAGGACCGCCTTCGTGACACTACCTATACTGTTCCATGTTGAGTTTGCTCCTCGCTTTGTGATAACGCTCGCGTACTTAGAAAAAGCTTCGTATATAATGGATCAGTTATAATTATAATTATCTTTAAGAATCAACAAAAGATATCAGTGTATAAATAATTTATTTTATATAGAAGTATAATGTTTCGATCACTGGTTCGGATTCTCTTTAGTACATAATTAAGCGAATACGCAAATTAATATCGATAATATATGAACGTGGTCAATTTTTGACATCAATCTTACAAAAGCGTTGAATTATTCAAGTTGAATTTATTTTAGTAGCGAACGTTGAACTGAATGTAGCGTGTTATTATTGCTTCATATACATAGGTATATAGTGCGTCCATTTTTATCAATGCATTAATTGCCAAATTTACTATACATTATTAATTATAAATTAAAGATAATTTTGTCACAACTTACATAAAAGTATTATGTTTAATATATTAGAGGTGTTAATAATTCAAACGCTACGGATCTAATAAAAGTCATCACACAAAACATCAACTGATACGTATACAAAGACGGATGGAGAAAAGAGAGTGTTTTTTCGCGCGCGTATAATAATAATAAATAATTTTTCTGAAATTTTGTTAATAAATAAATATAAGCTAAATATGTACATATTTTTCTTGCTTTAAAAAGCTCTCGATTAAGTCCTCCACTTTAGCGACATAATTTGCACGTGACAGAGTGCTGTTTTACAGAAACTTAATTTATTTTAACTTAAAATTATTTCTTCTAAAATCATACTTCAATTACTTTGTGACTCTCGCTTGCCGATGCTTATAGTTTCCCTCGCTTATAACTGACTTAATAATTTGTCGGGGAATCTCAACGAAAGAAGGGGCACCAGAGTCAGCCACTGGTACGGGGTTGCGTATCTTTCGCAAAGATCTCGTCCCCAAGAGCATGCGGGCCACTTTGTTTCGGCAATGAGAACATCAAAGGACCTATCGTTTCTCCCTTCTCTCTCTCTCTCTCTCACATGCGTGTGCAAAAGGGAGAAAGAGGCATAAAGTAAAGAGAGTTCATATAATTTGCTTTTCACTTCGACGGATTTCAATACTATCGGAAATCTAGGAATCCATCCATCCCTCCTCTCGTACCCTTTTCGCTTCCTCTCGCTCGGCAGTAATCGCGCACGTCTCTTCTACAAAGGCACGAAATTAGTTTCGGACGAAATTCGATTTTCTCCGACGGCTGGCATACAGGATCGAAAAGAGGCCGTTTAGCAGGATACACGATGTGACATCTACGAGAAGTGAAGACAACGAAGAGATGTACCACCGGAATGATTAGAATTGACATTATGTAAGGAAAGAGATCAATTTTTATTCTATAAGAAAGTGGCTTATGTTAGTGCAAATTTACAGAGTGTTATGTGCAAATTATACCGACACCATACAGACATCAGCTGATGATGAAAAAGATATATAAAGACACATTTAAATCAAGCTCTTTTGTTTTAAAAAGCAATTAAATATTATTGTCATGAAATGAAATAAAATGGTTTGAATTATTTCCGTATTATTACAATTTTCCATTTGAGCTATAACTTTGTTTTTAATAATACTTTTACATTTTTCGTAAATTAAGAGAAAGAAGAACACAAGTTTAAATTGTTTTTTTATCGATTTTATTTCATAAGCACGAAGTGTATATATGTGTTTGTTAAAATATAATTGTGTGTGAGATATTTTCTGTTTTATTAACAACGAATTAATACAAAATAAATTTTGCCGTTTGTAATTCATTATTTCTACTTGATCCGCGTAATTTATAATAGATAATAATGTAATATTGTGCATATATGTGAACGAAAACAAGCTATCTGTTTAAAACAGTATACTTTAAGATCTATCGAAGCTCTTTTAATTAAACTACATAATAATAATAATAAATATTAATAATGAATTTTATTACGTTTAAATATATTCAGATTAATTATTCTTTAATAAAACGTTTTGTTCTCTTATGTACTTTAAATGGAATATCGAGGTAGTTTTTTTTTCTGAGAAAAAACCTATATATTGCGATTCATTCGCAAGAAAAGAATTTCTGATAAACCACTGCGTTATCGTGCTGCCTTTGCTTGGAATATATTGCGCGCAACCATAATAGCCGATGACGTTGCATGCACTCTACGAAGTTCTCCGCTTTCGCAAGCGGCTTTCTTACAGAATAAAGATCGACGTTGTTTCTCCTTAATGTCAATTCGCATAACTCCCGTGTATTGTATCTCGTAGCGTCGATGTTCATCGTCTTCGCTTTTCGTAAACGTCACATCGGATATACGTAGACTAACATGTACAAAGTAAAACATAATACAATCGATAGAGGATGATGCCGTTTAAAAAAAATAATAAACTAGAGACAAGAATAAAATATTAACTGTGAAACACCACGTTTCAGAGAAAAATTATTTAAAAAATTTGAAAATTAATATTTATGCTTTTAATCTACTTACACGTTTACATACATTAACAAACAGCAGCTATTAAAATATGTTTAAAAAATTTAATATTTTATATGAAAAATTAAAATATTCTCGATTTTTATTTATTATACTTTTTCAGTAACTAATATTTTTATTTATTTTATTAAAAATGAAATGTGTGCTGTGTATTGCACAGAATATGTATTTATAAATAACCATTTTCAAGACAAATTTGATGTTGAAAACATGAGATTAATTGTTTAAAAAAAGATATAAATAAATTGTTAACTTTTTGTTCATTAAAACCTTTTTTTTTAAACGATGTTATATTAAAAAATTTTTTTCCATTTATTTATTTCTTGTAGGTGATCATTTTTTGTCAGTTATATACATTTCACTAAACGTCATGTATAAATTTATAGATAAATTATTGGCGGAAATAATGTGTGTGCTAAAATAAAGTTTAATTCTTTTTATTATAACAAATAAATTCTTTATATTGCATTAATTTAATTATATGCACTTCGTGCTTTTTAAAATTGCATTATAAAAATAATTTAATGATCGTAACTTTATGCAATTTTAAAATGTTATTATAATGTACGCGTATATACTCGCATATATGTATATGTATGTGAATAAATTAAATTAAAATTATACATAAAAAGCATTAATTATTATGTGAGTTTGTATTTGACTAGCTTATTTTAATTAAAGTTGCCGCTTACGGCAATAAATAGTAACGTCTGTATATCTTATTTAAATTAACTCATTTTATTTAAAAGATTTCTCTAACTGTGCATGACACTTTAGTGTCGCAAGAAAATCTTACAAAATTAAGGGCTTACTTTCCTGAAAGACATTCCGATTCCTTCTTCAAGACGGCAAGCTTCGCAGCTTAGTTGCCATTTTCCACTGTGCTTATTTTCGTATACTCAGTCAGAGGATGCAAAGAGGGCCCGATTCCCGGCGTCACAGCCGCTCCACTGTCGCGGAAGAATCATGGACGCGCGAGTTTACGAGGTTGGCATGCAAACTCGCCCTGTTGCCGTCGCGAGAAAGAGAAACGAATCGCCTTTTTATTCCGTCGACAAAATCGATACTACTCGACGGGGCCCGCCCGTGTGCCGACGTGAAAAAGGGCGCCGTGGCCCCCGTGCAGGATGGATGGATGGCTGGAACGACGGATGGACGGGCATAGCAAACACCGTACGATGGGATTTTCAAGGATTCCTTCTATCCCTCCTCCCAAATACGGTCGACAGCCGATGCTGAACTTAATATTGATTCGCGTTACGCGCCTGCAATTGAACAGTTGTTCAATATACATTTATTTGTCCCTGTAACAAAGTTAACGTAACATTTACAACATAATCAATTATATTTATATCAGAGAATTTGCCGTTCTTAAGTTGAAAACATAAATGAAAAACTTGTTGAGATTTTTTAGAAATTATTCGAGTCGCCATGAAACATAACAGACATAATTTTGTATCAATATATAATATATAAATAATTTTTATAGACTAAATAATAACACATTATGCTGTAACATTTTTATTTTAATATACTATTAAAATATTTGAAATTAGAAATATTTTAAACTTCAACATTCCATTCAAAGTATAATAGTATGTATTACAGAGTGTATTCTCCTTAATATGTAGCTGCTTACTCGTCGGTAAATCGTAAAAGCGAGCCGGTCATAAACGAAGACTACGAAGGGTCATGTTGAATGCGAAATACAAGAGTGTCCAATACGATTTGAGCTTCAGATGCGCGTGATAGTAAATTCAAGCATGTTACGGATTTTATATGGACAAAGAACATCTATGAAGATTTTTATGAGCTCATTACACGTGAGACACATAATTATAAGACATTAAATTTATCACAAATAAAAATGTTATAATATAACGGCCATATAATTTCTACGTAATTATTATAAATACAATGAATAGAGAAGAAGATATAAATATATATATTTTCTAGTTTTGCTGAAAATATTTTCAATTGATATACTTATTATTTATTACTTGATGGACATTATCGGCAGCTTACAGTCGAATGCTCTTTAAAAATTAACGCAGCGAACTTCCTATGGCTTACTTCTGCTTGAAACTTATCAAGTATTGTAGATTTCATGGTAGGAACATTATTTTATAAATGAAAAATTTATAACACAATACTTTTAATGTTTACTTAAATTTAAATATAATTACAATATAGAATGACAATTATATTGTTAATTACATGTCTAAAGTAATTAAGTACTTTTAAATAGACTGTTATACTTTTTTGCTATTTTAAAACTTATTTTAACTTTTATAATTACAATTTTTTAATTTAAAACTATTTGTAATTTACAATTAATTATAAATACATATGTAGATCCTTCTCTAAGAGTAATATATTTATAGCATACCTTTGATTAATTTTTTAAATAATAATTGTTTGCTAAAAGTGTTAGAATATATAAAATATATAAAATATAGAAAAAGAGGGAAGAAGTCTTTTCAATTTTAATAAAAAAAATTGATTATGACGATATCAACGTGATTATAACACGAAAAATATAATGTCGCTCGTTAATTCCTTTTTTTTAATAATTTTAATTATGTATATTTTATATATGTATCATATATACACATATATATTAATTTTTATTTTAATTACGTATTACAATGTTAAAACATACAAATACTATAATATGACTACATTAAATAAATATTATAATTTTAATGAATTATATAAAATTTATGAAATAATACTTTTAATCAATTATAGCTTTAATTATGATATTGGAAATTATTAAAATTAATAACACATTTTTCTCAACAGTATTTGTTAACTCGCTATGTTCCAAATTTGAAATTGAGTTCAAGACAAGGTTTGAAGTTATACGTGAAACTTGGATTCCCCGCGAGAGTATCTCGCGATACACACGCATGAAATCACATATTGGAAGTAGATCTCGAAACCAGCACTTCTCATACTTCTGGGGTTATCCACTGGGTGATCGATAAGTCCCTTTGCTAGCGTGCATTAATATTCGACGAGTTGGACGTCTGACGATTTCTTGGCGATTTTATAATCTACGTGAAGAAGATGAACGAAATTCTCGTTGGTCGATTTCGGACGTCATCGACCTCGAAATGGCCGGATACGTTGCCCGTGCAAATAAAATATCCGCGAAAAAACATCTCGGTAACTCGCAGATACCCGGTTGGAAAAGACACGATCGTTGGATGCAGGAAATTGAGGGTTTCACATATAGGTGTATTTCGTGAAATATCCCCTTAAAGTTTTTTATTCTTTAAAAATTGAGTAAAATATTGAAAAGAGCTCGATACAGTAAAATTTGTTTTAAATTATATATAAATTTTTTATTATAAATAGTTATATTAATGAAAATATGAGACGCAATTTTTTGTAAATGTAAATGTAATTGAAAAACGGATTAAATGTTTGGTTAATATAAAATTATTCCGAAATAAAACCTATATAATTTATTTATAATAAATATATTTAGTATGTTAGCTTTCAAGTTTAAATTTTAAATTAAATTTTTTAATGAGTAAATTAAATAATTTCTAAATAAAGAAATCTCGTATGTTCGCACATAATCAGATAAAATGTTACATGTTTATTTTTATGGTTAGTACACATTTTATTCTGTATGACATGGCTTGGCTGACAGTACATGCAAGTACCTTCTTCAAGAAGTATAAAATAGCAGTAAATCTTGTCGAGAGGAAAATAACACTCTGTCCACACATAGACGGTCATTCAGTCGTTCGGGAAGAAAGACTGTGCTTTTCGAAAGTGGGTGCTTTATTCTGAGTGAAATTATACCGTGGCAGAGGTACAGTTATTGCGTCACGACACGTGAATCGATATGTTGGCCGTTCATGATTCCGCGGTGTAAAATATTGCCAAGAAATTGACGGTGAGGCACAGCAGATTATCGTGACCGCGAGATATCGAGTTACGTGCTAGCGTGTCCCACGATAACATATGAAAGATGTGTCATCCCCCTTGGGCGAAAATAAGAGGGGGTCGAACTCGTCTCGAAAATAACGCTGACGCAAGTTTCCAATCCTTCGCAATGCGCAACCGGTTATTGTTTTATAGGATAGAATGAGACATTAGCTGGTCAATCCCTCGATCGACGGAAATGGCGCGGCAACAATACCGTTATCTGTAGTATTTCAGGTAATCCTCCGATCGATTAGAAATAAAGTACCCTGGATTATTTAAGGTTGAGGACACTATTGCGATACTCGTAAAGATATAGTGTAACTTTACGATAGTTTTGTGAAATAAATTGAACGCGATATACACATAAATCGGTTATTTAATCAATACTATAAATTCGAAAGGAATGATAAGTAAGGACCAATTAAACGGTTACAATTTATATTTACTATTTTCTTAACGCAATCATGTATGATTTAATGTAAAAACTAAATAATTTAATAGATAAAGTAGTTTTTTTATCGTTTAAAAATGGATTATTTTCAAAGTATTTATATTATTATTAAAAATTAATAAATAATCTTTTATATTAGAAATATAATACAAATTTTTAATAAATCAGTCAATCAAAGAAGACTACTTAAGAAATAAGAGGAAAATTTAAAATAAATCACAATTAATTAAAGATGACTTTATTTAAGGTTTACATTAATTTGCATTGAAAAACATAATTTTTTAATGCACTTCATATATGAAAAAGATTGCCAATAATAATTAGCTACAGAAATAAACAATTTTTAAAGAATGGATATATTAATCTGTTATAATTTTAATTAAATTCTACATTTTGTTAACACTTACAAACGAATTGATGGGTTTACCTCACACAACGATAAACGTGGATGACTAAAGTGACACACGCTCGCTGATGCCATCGTTGTTGACTGGCACGAAATAGGGCCGGCAAGAGTGGTTGTGCAAGCGGTGATTAAAGTTATCGACCATAATGAGGAGCGGGAACTCTCGAGTTAACGACTACTGGGCTAGGCTAGTCGCTAGTTTACATTGTCGGTAGCGGATACTGCAAGAGTTTAGATATAATGCGAAATATACCGTCGGCTACGGCAATTTTTTTTTAAATCTACAAAAGCTGAGAATATCGGATCGTTTATTATCTGAAAATTGTTGATACAAAACCGGCATTTCATATCCAACGGTCTAATAGAAAACGGGGAAAAAAGGAAGATGGAAAAATCTCAAACAACCATAAAGGGATAAGAGAAGACTACGAAGAATTTCCGGAAACCTTCAAGCTAAGCTCCAACCAGATCATCGATCTTCCGGCGTTCCATTTTTCTTCGCTCATTTGACTGATCGATGATGCACCCCAGGTTTTCATAGCTATTGAATCGATGAATTTCATAGCTGTCGAAGCACCTTCTTCGCTTCCGGCAACACGTGCTGCATTCGCTTTTTACACGTACGTGGATCTTGTTTCGTAGATTAATGGTCTTAGCGTTCTCCAATTTATCAAAATATACGTAATTATATTGAATTATCTTAGTAGCACTATATCTATAGAATTAATTTTACACGTGAAAGTAATAATCCTGCATGAAGAAGCAATGAGTGTAAAAAGACGGAGTAAAATTTTATTATACCTGCAATATTTTATTCCGAAGAAAAATAATCTATTATTACAAATAGGATAAAATAGGAAGACTAGGTAAACGAGAAGATTATTTTATTTGCGTATTTCTTAGATTTTTTAAAATTTAAACTTTAAAAAATTTATCGTCTATTCGCGTGCATCTAGGTCTAGATATCATTATACTCGTCGCCGAGAATAGCAGTCATGCTTGTTTCCAGTTTGTACACACACATACGCTTTCGCAGGCGGGAGCGACAATGGGGTCGACGTCATTACGGAAATATTTCTCTTCACCACGTTTTCCTCTCTTCAGCTTCTCTAACCAACCGTTCCTTCGTTGCAAAGGTCTTTTCGACGGCGATACGGCCTCGCGAATAGGGCGCTCTAAGCTGCAAAGATCGCCCCCTCATGAATATTCACCTGTGGCGGCCGAATTAGTCGCTCTCTCCCTTTACCCCTTACCTCTCATTTGCGGTAACGCGAAACGTGCTATGAGCACCCTGACGCCGACATTTACGGAAGACTCTACAACAATGATAATCATTGCAGCTGCAATTTCGATGGAACGTTATATCAGATGTCCTCATAATCACTGTCTGTTGCATATTCTGTGATAAATATACGTATACAGCCGAATCGAAATATTCCTAATACTCGAAACATATAGCACTTTCTTTCGTTTTTCTTTTTTCTCTTCCTACAGTTTTCGATTTTCATCAAATATAAAATATCTTTTTAATAATAATTTCTTTATTCCTAATATCTTTTCTCAATTTCCATTTACCATTTTGTTAAAATTTCTTAAAAGTTAGTTAGATACGGATTTAAAAATAATTCTGTCGGATTATATCAAGATAATTATATAAGGCACTCTGAAGTATAATATATTCCAAAAAATTTTGATATTGTAACAAAAAGTTGTCTGACATAAATATTTTGATTATTCAATAAAGTTATTTTCAAATTTTCTTCTCTTAGCTCATCGTCTCTTATCAGAAATGTGGTGACCTATTTTGCATATACATATATATAGAACCTATGGTTTTTAACGCCAGATCCGAATGTCATATCAGAAGAGGTTGTCATAGCAAAAATACTCTCGGTAATTTCTCATTGTCTTCCGAGAGATGACCGACCAAATAAAATTAATATGTGTGTTCTAGATAGATTTAAGGTACAGAAAAAACTCTAAGCTACATAAATAACTCTTTACTCATAATCATCACATTTTCATATCTATATTTAGCTAAATTTTTAAGTACTTTGACAAAATTGATCTTTTTATGTACATCTACTTCTATATGTAGTGACAATATTTGGTCGTGCTATTGATTATACGATAATATGTAACATTTTCTATTTTTGTCGCTGTACATATAGGTAGATCATGTGATGAAAATGTGGAATAAAATAGCAAAATAACAATACATGTGAAAGAAAATTACGATTGCGCACGACTTTCTCAATAATATTAGTTCTCTTCTTTATACAGTAATTTAAATATCCCACGACAATTTTTATTATTAATAACATCATATATAATTAATAACATCATTGACTATGATATATATATTTTTTTGTGGAACAGAATAACAATGCATTTTCTGCTTGGCAATTTTTTCTATTATTAATGTAAAAATGTTTTCTTCTTTCATGCAAACGTATTGTGAATATTATATTATATAGTCTGCGTTATTTATTGCAAACATGTAAATTTGTCATGAGTTTTTTATTTTGTGTTCAATTTCTGTATTATATGCTTTCTTATTGCTAAAAAAAGAACTATTGTATTGTGCTGAAATTTAATAACGGCAATAAATAGCATCTTAAATAGCAGATATTTTTATTTCAGACAGCAGATCGTTTATTTGCCGATGAATTTTTTAAAGTATCTACATTTTAGCGTTCGATTTAGTATATAATTATATGTGCATAATATTGTAAATATTTAGTTGTTGTGGTACACCATGATTGGCTCGTTAATCGCGAGTCTGGTGAAGATTCATGAGAAGCGACGGTGAAGACCGTTAGGAATAATTAAGGGAAGCTCATAATTATACTCGGCAGACGTCTCGAGATTTTCTTTTTCGCAGATCCTGCCTGGCAAGCTTCTTTCGAAAGCCATCAACTCGTTTATCTCAACCTCCATTCCGGAATTTCGATGACGCATACTTATTAAACGTTTTACTTCTTGCTATCTGTAGTTAAGTTTTCCGCAGAATGTATTGCCATGATTATAAAACTCTTACAAGCATTTATGTTATAATATTTCTTTTTAAATGTAGAAAGATTTAGAATATCATAAGTTCATAACAAAATTTACAAAAAAGATAAAAATTGCACTTGTTACTTGAAAAAGATTTGCTAAAATATAATTTTATCAATGGATTTTATTAATGATTATTTAATTATGGATTACTGTTTCTTATTTGAATTGATATTTTAATATATAGGTATTAAAAAGTGATAACAAAAATTGCAATTTGATGTTACTACGTTTAAAATTTTCTTTTTTAGTTTAATGGTAATAATAGATTTGCAAAGTGTAGGCGTTATTAGAATTCATAATTGTCAAGAATTATACAAAGACGAAATGTTATGTTCTTCAACTGGCGACCGTTCAAATAAGTCCCTTTTTGTTCGTCGCCGGCATATTTGAAATTGCCATACGGCTTATTACGGCGTTACACCCTTCAATCGCAAAGTTGGACGCCGTAAAAGCGTCGTGGTACGAACCGTGCCTCTCTAGACAATAAGAAAGGACGGTAGTTTCACGAATAGACATTTCTTTGGTCGAGCATTAAATAATGGTCTTAATAATTTTGTTGCATTAAAAAGTTTTGATCCTCATAGCGAAAATAAGAAACATAAAAGTTTCTTTAAAAAATATTTAAATATACATATTATACAAGCATATACAGTGTCAGTGTAAATTATATATAGAAATTATAAACTATATATATAAAATGATTAAATAATACATTTAATAATCGAATAAAGTTTACAATTTTTTAATCTCAGTAAAATGACTGCTCGTTCTTAACGAACGCAAGTTTTTAAATTAATGAAAATTATACACGGGGTATTGCAGCAGAAAGAGAGAGAAAGAGGAATCATGGCAAATGCCAAGTTATATCTAGTGTATCCGTTTAATTTACTGCAAAATCGCGAAATGTATACTAGACTAGTCCTGTTGCGAGAGCGAGTTGTTATGTCATCCGTTAAAATGTAGGTATATATCTCGAAAACACCACGGTTAAAAAATGCAAGTTACTGTAAGCGAAAAAATATACTTTCACGCCACACAACATAACAAACGCATCGTTGCATATTTCACTGTTGCAAAAGCTGACAGAGTCCAAACGGGGATTAGCGACGCGGTTTTGCAGTTTCCGCTTTTTTAGATACACGCACGATTTCCATTAAATGCTTTAGTTAAACTTTTGTACATTCTTTAGTTAAACCTTTTTACATTCTCTGCTATTTATATAATATATTACATTCTCTTTCTACATTGGTAGAAAAGTTTAACGTAATTTTACTTTTATATAGTTATATTATAATATAATTAATGATGTAAATATTAAGTAGTTTGTTATACGAGTATATATTGTAATAAATATATATGCGTATATATACATATGTATATATATAATTATTCGTTAACGGAAAGGCTTTATTAGTCTGACCTGAATTTTAATTCTTAAGTAATATTTCGATATGATTTTACATATATACATTAATTCTATACTATGCACTGAAGTCATTTAAATAATATTGTCTCAACAACATTATTTTCATTGAAAATGGTTCTGTTTAATAACACCATTAATGAAACAAATACTCATGTTCTAATTTTAATAAAATTTTATTTGTTTTATTAATACTGTTGTTAAATCAACAAGATTATTTTATAATGAAAATAATGCTGTAGAAACGACATATTTTTTATCGTACAAATAATAATAAAGAAAATGTATTTACGCTTTCTTTTATAATATTATAGATTAACAGTTATTTCTCAAACGACATTTATGTGTCTAGAGACACTCTGTATAACAAATATAATAAATATAATAAATAAGGTAAATTATATTTTTAATTTAAACTTCTATTTCCTGAGAGAGAGAGAGAGAGAGAGAGAGAGAGAGAGAGAGAGAGAGAGAGAGAGAAACAAAGATGATATGACATCGTTTCCTTATTAATTAAAAGGACTGATATTTCCGTTCGATACTAATAATAATAATAATTATGACACACGTGGCGAATATTATTGTACATAAGTGTGCAAGACGGTTCTCAATTGTGCACTTGGACGAAGGGCGTATCATGTCACGAGATCGTACACTAGATGATACATTTGGATTGATGGCAAAGAGGGAGAGCGGACCCGTAAAATGATACCTGCAAGGGGTAGCTCGAATGTTAATTGCCTGCATAATTAATGCCATTACCGTGCTCAACGCTTCCTCAGTTGATATAAAGTACGTAGGGTTTCTGAAATATCCAGTGCATGTGTATAGTATTTGAAATTGATATTTACAATATTTAACACTGTTAGTAGTATGTATAATAATACTATATATAGTTATGCAAATTAATATAATTTACATTTTTTACTTATAATTGCATATCAATGATCTTTTTATTTATATATTATTTATATATTCAAAATAAATTATTTTTCTCTTTGCGCACGTAAATTTTTATTTATTATAAGTTATTAACTGTTTATTATTTATTTAATATATATATATATACATATACATGTTCAAAGTAAGAGAGAGAGAAAGAGAATGAAGAAAGAAATAGAAAAGAAATGATCATGCGAAACACCGTTTCACCTCAATCATCTTTTATGCATACGCATCTTTTATGTGTGTGCGTGCGCGCGCGCGTGTATGTAGTCTATATATAGTATAGTATATTAGCAAATAGCTATATATTTCTCATAAAATGTCCCCAATTTAAATGAGGAAAGTTAATTAAACCACAATTAGTTGCTTCACGTTATTTCTCGTCGCAATTTTTTGCTTATTGCGAGAATGAATAATGATAAATAAAGCCTGCGATCGTTGCTTTGACGCGAAATATACGCGCTATTTATTAATTGGAGTTGAATTGACTCTATCATGGTAATTGCGTCGCTCGAATTTAACCAAATAGTTCACGATGAGAAAAACTTAATTATTATGTAGTGTCCTAAAATTATTGAATGTTATGATTGATGCAATCTAATTGAAAATTTCAAATTTAAGTTTTATATAAATAGTAAATATTTTTTTTTATTTAATAGGTGCTTCTTCGATTTATACCGCGCGCTTTAATTTATTTTATATTTTATTTTTAATTATATTTTATATTGTCTCGAACTTTTTTTATTAAGGGAATCATAGTATCTAACCCCTCCGACAATGCATACCTGACTCACCTTGGTGCAACCACACATGACATGTAATTGAGGGCTGTTTTTAACCTTGTCTCTCCTTTGGATAGAGGGCGATACGTGGGCGTCGATTAGATCATTCATTGCAATCCCTCGTCACGCACCGTTTTGCGGTTTACCGCGTTTCTCCGCCTTCCAGTTCTATACTACGTTAGGGTTGCGACCCCTCTTCTTTCCCCCTTCTTCCTGAATTCGCGTAACCCACGATGTATATGTGCTTCAAAGTTTTTAATTTTGTTTCCAGTACCTATGGTTACATATGCAATACGATGATCATTAACGCGAATCAACTTCCGCGAAAACATGGTAGATCGATGTCGAAAAACGTACAATTTGTGATCATAAAGCATTCATTTTAATGACAGGGACATACTGCGTATTGTAGCGAAACGAGGCGCTGAAACGGATGTTTCATTGCTTGACGTATCATATACGTGATACATGTATATATAAACGGGATATTATTAGTCGCGCTATGGAACGAATTTCCTCGATTATGCATCAACTTTTTTGACAATTTTGATCGTTTTAATGTTTTAAAAATAAACAATAATCACATATATTTTATGTAAAAGTATTATGTTTGTAGATTCTAATAATATAATTTAATAAAGAAAATATAAAGAAAAATATATCCATTGCTTATAATTTTCTCTACGAACATTAAATTTTGTATATTATTTTTCAATTTTGATATTGCATTTATGTTTAATAACATATAAAGTTCCTATAATATAAATATTTTCAAAAATTCAAAACTTTAGTTGATGTTATGATATTGATATTGATATATTGATATATAAAATTTGTTTTATTATTAAATTTATACCGCATGAAAAACTTTTAAATTTAAATAAACAATTGAAACATGTGGTTTACCTATATAGTCTTCAATAGTTTAATTAAATTTTTGCTATCACAATTTTTTGCTATCGGTTTTCATCATAAAAGTTTTATTAATTTATTCTTTAATTAATTAATAAGAAGCAAAGACAGAAAATTCTGGTAATATACTTAATTTTTAATGGACTGAAATACATCGTAATTGTGATAGAATTACCTTATTTCCGTTCTATAATATCTTCTAACTTTTTAAAATTCTGATGTAATAGAAACTGCGGAATTGTATTCAGGATGACCTACAGAAAGTTTAATGATCTTCTTTAAGTTACAAAAATGTTTGTTTCTTCATAAACTAAACAAAAATTGCTTTCGTGAATTTTTTTTATTACAAATCTCTTCTTGTCAATATGGCTCATTTTAGATTTGCATAATTCGGAACAAAATTTATACACATACAATAATGTTCCAATTTTTTTCTGATGATTCTAGTAATAGTCAACAGATTTTGCAATATTTAAAATAAGTATTAGTGATGACTACCGGTCAGCTTGCCATTATCGCGGACAAAATTTTCGAAAAGCGCAGTCGGCATCGAACATCCCCGAATCCAGGTACGAAAATAACGACCACAGGCGTATATACTGGCAGAACGAATAAACGTTATCCAGCTCGCTTTGATCATTCATTCTACAGGGCAGAACCGGGTCGGCGCGGCAGCGAGTCCGCGGTATTCGAATAAGTGTGCTGCGAAGTACTAAATTGCGCTAAATTGCGGAGGGAATGCGTTAACACGCCCGAGCTACATACCGCGTAGCCTGTTCTGATCGACAATCAATTTGACGCCGAAGAATTTATCGCGTACACAGAATGAAACGTGCTATTCAATATTGATCTGTGCGATTGAGGATGATTGTTTCAACAGACAATTAAATTACTTTCAGTTTTTTTTTTTTAGTTACTGCAAAATATTGGATCATTTCGTACAAAGTATTTTTAAAAGTATATACTATGAAATGCTTTTATGTAAAATACATATTTAAACATCCCTCGATGATGAAAAATAGTCGAATTTTTATTTGACATTTCGGAAGAAATTTTTGAATTAAGAACAATTTTTTTATTTTTACTTTCAATGTTTTTCTATTTAAATGGCACAAATACAAAACATTGTTGCACACTATAGACCTATGCAAATTTTTTATCTTTTATTATTTATTCTTATTGTATACAATATATATTCTGTATGTAAAGCATGATCACGTGAGAGAAAAGTAAATAAAACAGGAACAGATAGAAAAGTACATAATAAAAAAAATTCTAAAAATACTGAGATTCAAAAAAAGTATTATTTAAAACAATATAGAATCACACAGATATATATATGTGTATGTGTGTGATATATGTTACATCACACAATAAAGTTTTCAGTTTTTTTTTGTCATTTTAAAAACCATTTTGTTATATTATAATGATACAGTTTCGGTTAAAATAAGAGCAAACATAACATGTAAAATATTTAAAAAATATTTTTTACTTTACGCTTTTCATTCACTTTTTTACTTATTTCTAAATTATTTCGTTTCTTCTTGTATTCTTTTTTTAATTTTTGCGGTGCACTTGGCATCATTACGGCATACCAGTGCGCCGCAGCATACCCAGTTGAAAAATTCTACTCCAGATGAATTCAAACATATTAATCATTCTTTTTTATGATAATGTTGCATACTGTGCAACAGATATATCCGTCCTTACTATGCAGTTCGTAACAAATCTTTCTAAATTGATTTTATCAAAGTTCTGTTCTAATCTTAATTATTATTCATGTAGGAGTTCTTTCAATAAGATAAAATCACTGATGTGATTAAAGATTCTTCAAGTTTCTTTAACGAATTTAAAAATACATAGTAAGAAAATGAATGAGGTATGTAGCCACAAAGTAAAATTATGTTAAATTATAAAAATTTTCTAAATTTTATTACTGTGCTTACTCTAATTTTAATTAAATAAATGTTTTAATCGATATTGCCATTGCAATGGAATCACTTTTAAAATAATGAAATAAAAAATAATAGCTTTATAAATACAACTCTCTCTCTCTCTCTCTCTCTTTATTTATATTACTAAATGATATAGAATCAATTATTATTGATTATAAATAGTGTAGATATATGTCTTGATTGCTTAACATGTTATGTTTAGAAAAGATCTTATAAACAAAAGATCTTTTTCGCCATTTTTTTATAAAACGTAATTCTTATGTGTTTTTTAAGGATAAAAATTCTTTTTATTTAATTCTATTCTTTTCGATCAATAAATTAAATTAAATAAAAATAATGAAAAAGAAAAAGGGCTATGGGCCAAAAAATTTGTTAAAATATACAATTGTTTGTAAATAAAAATTGTCATTTGATTAAAATTACATAGTTTAATTAGAAAAATAAACGTTTCGACCTCTATTAGGTCATTATCAATGTTACAAAGATCGCAAGTTGTTAACAAATGTTCGAAATTATAGAATTATAAAATTACATAAAAAAATATTTAAAAAATAAAATATATATATATGGGTGTGCAATCTCACTCGCATAGTTGAAGTCGTATTCATTTCGGCAAACCAGCAAGAATCTAAAAACAATGTAATTCGTCTAGTTATAAATGTAGCTTGTGAAAGCGTGTAATAATTGTTTCTGTCAAAAATACATCGGTCATGCAAATAAATGTGAAAAGAGAGTCAAATAATAAAATAATAAATATAATAACGTAAAAGAGAATCGTAAGGTAATAAAATGAAATTAATATAGTGTAAAAATAAAGATATAAAGAGAACTTTAATAGAAAAAATAAAATTGAATAAAAAACATATTATATATCATATTCATTTTTGTTAATTTAATATTGATTAAATTAAACAATGAATAAGATTATCTTATAAAATTGTATCGATGTACGATTTATGAAATTGTCTGTTGTTAGAACAATGCGATGAGAGCCAGTTTAAGATGTTACACATTAAAGGTTTAGAAATTCGAATAATATAACAGACATTTCAAATAGGAAAACTTACATTGATAATAAGAGGGAAAGAGGATTTGGAAAGGGTAGATATATGTGGTAAAGTGGAGAGAAATTAGGAGTAAGAAGGAGGAAGAGTTAAGAAGGAGAGACAGAATTAATAATCTGTGAATAAGTTCTGGTAAAGATTCAGTATCATTTTGCTTATTAAGACCTTGTTTTTGTCTTTTAATATGAATTATTTCAGACACCAATCTCTTGTTGTAGGAAGATTCAATGTCTAAAATTTTAACGTCATTCCATCTAAAATTGTAGTCAAAGTTAATACGATGATCTGTTATGACAGTGGGAGAACCTGTCTTTTTTCTAATATCAGATATATGTTTATTTAATCTAGTACTCAATTTTCTTTTTGTTTGACCAACATAGCTGGCTAAAATTAATAATCTGTTATAAACATGCACTCGCATGTATCGTACACACACATAAGTAATACGTATATATATATATATATATATATATATATATATATATATATATATATATATATATATATATATATATATATGGTATATATAATATATAAATATACATTATACTTATGTAAAAATTCTTAAAAACTTTTTCGAGCAATTGTCGATTAACTTTGAGAAAACGAAATACGCGTGCAAGGTCACGAGGTAGTGATATCAGATATACGTGTTCAATGCCGTTTTGAAACCGATTCGTCAATACATACACAATGAAAGAACTCTGGTAGTGTCGTTTACCTTATATTGTGATACTGTGAAAACTTGTGAAATTGTGTAAAGTTGGCTCGTAAATGACTCCCAGGAAGAAGTTATCAATTGAAAAGCGATCTGCCATAGTCATAGAAACTGTTTATAACAGTACATGGTCTCATTTCTGTGTAAAATACATGTATCAAGTTTATTCTTTAGAAATTGACAAATCTGGAAATGTATTAAAAATAATGAGCGATAGAGTGTATATTATTGGCAAAAAAATAAGTTATTAATATAAAATGTCTTTTAGAACAAAATATAGAATTAGACATTAAAAAATAATTGTGTAATAAAAACGTTCTTTCTTAAATAATTTATATTAATTTTTAATATATGATTATATTATATAAATAGGTTTTCAGGAAAATTCAAATTTTATTTACACGTAGATACTTTACGCGGGAAGATGGAATGATCTTTTATAGATCGAAAACCTTGAAAAGTTAATCCAGAATGATGCGAGAGCTCAAGGAGCATTACATATTGCTTCGAAATGGAATTTGTAAAAAGTAGTGGACATGACCGACTCGCTTCGCTTTTCCGTCATCTTCAAATTTTAACTTACTAGAAGCCACTTAACGATTGAATTGATAACAACGTTTAGTGCAAGCGATAGTTGCTTCCGAACTCGAATCGTTGGAGAATTTTAGAGATTCCCAAGACACAGAGAAAGAAGGAAAAGAGATGAACAAAAAAAGAAAAAAGAAACGTCATTTATTATATACACAATTGTGTATTTTGAATGATTCTTGTTATTTAAGTTTAAGATTAATATTTTTTATACATGTATAAGAACAAAACATGATTTTTATTAACTTAGTCTGTGACAAAATATAAAACAATTTTTAAATAGAAAAATATTAACTCTTTCTTTTTACTTTTTATTTTTCATGTTTAATTTGAATAGAATTAAAATAATATTTTGTTTTGAAAAATGTGACTCTGCTTTCTTTCTATTAGTTATACATTTTGCTCTTCTACAAATTATCCGGATATCGATGATGTGAAAACGATATTTCCTATATAACAGTCTAATACTACGTAAATATTATTCATTTCTTGTATAATGGGGTCGCCGGTGACCTCAAGTGTATTACAAGTACAGGACGGAACGGCGACGATGCTTGAAATATTATTGCTCGGAATATTGTTTGACATTAGGTGCAATGCATGGTGTAATGCGCGGCGTAATGTGTAACTGAGTATGAATTATGCGCCGCGACAAAGGACTATACGCGCACCGGAATTCGAAATGGCACTTGCATCTCGCGCTGATTTATAACTGCACGCTCTGTGGGTATAGAGGCGAGCGTTGTTGGAGCACTTCGGCGCTAACTGACGGGATTGAATTGACAATATATGGATATATATATATGTGTATATGTGTGTATATATATATATATACACACAAAAGGGAGCGGGAAAGTCTGCCGTGTATGCCAGACAAATGGCGAGCCTTAAGTGGATTTGCGCTTTTTGCAATCAAATCGGTCACGTTCTACGAATTTGAGAAAATCCTTCGTATTCGGAAAAATATCGTTAAAAACTGTATCAGGTGAATCTCGCTCGAATTAGCGTCCGTCGATAGCAATCCATTCGAAATTTGTTTCCTTTTGATCCTTGCCGATATGTGGAACTACACTATGGCAGAGACAGAGTAGCTGAATAGCTGTTTTGTAGCTTTAGAGATATCATCAATGTGTAAAACACTAAATTGAGTTTAATCAATGCGACATTGATTATGCTTTGCAATATTGGAGGAATTCATACTAAAATAAAGTAACATATATATCTCAGATATAGATAATTGGTATAGAATGGTTTAAATTGAAAGTCGAGCATATGTGAAAGACATAGTAATAAAATACACATAACAGACATATAATATTACGCGATTCATGTATGTCTTGTACGAGGTGAAGAAACTTGCAAATCTGTAAAATTACGAAATAACATGGAAAGATAACGTAAATCTATCTTGCATGTATTACATCTTATATTGTAATTGTTCATAAAAGATATTTTTGTTTTGAAATTAATTTTGAATACATGTATAACAAATTCATAAACTTAACATTTCCAAAACATTTTGTACGAGATTATATAGATACTGTATATGACATATATAACTTGTGTAATTATTAAATATATTTATTTTTATATCTTTACAATTTACTTATATTATTTTTTACAGTTTATAGTTCTATACGAATAAAATTTACATTAATATATTTATAAACTATATTATGAATCTATGGTTTTTGACATAAATAATAATCTTATAAAGAATATTAAATAAAAATGAACCAACAAATTCAAAACAAATGAATAAAGATAGCAAAATTCAGTCAAGATAGTGTCTATAATAATATATGTGCAAATTTTTACAATTTCTAGTTCAAATAAATTATGTGTCGATTATCTGTTGGTCTTAAAATACTTAATCTTAGATTAAAACTGGAATACGTAATTCATAATTTAAATATAATATAATCTAATATTAAATTTATATATTATATTTAATTCTGGAAATATCCAAATATATTAATTATACGTAAATTTGGATACTATGCCATACATAAAACAAATAACTCAATAAAGATATCTAATAATATAAATATTTTTTATATTTTGTTATTTTACTTGCTAGACTTTATATCTCTTTTTACGCGATTTTCCGCTGAAGAAAAGGTAGCGAGATGGAAAGCTGCCGTGTTAACGGCGAATCGAGATGATATCTCGACACGTGGCAAAAAAGCTACCGTGTCGCCGTCGGAATGGCGAAAAATTTGTCTCGGCATGTATGCAACATTGTTGCGTGCAGACCGCCGTAATGGCACAGCCGGAATTGCAAATATTCGTCCTACGCCATTCTCACGAACCGCTGTATTCTTCTATCCTTTTCCCTCTTTTCCCCCCTTTCTCTCTCTTCTCGTTTTCTCTTTATCATACAATTCTTAAGAAAGCTGAATTATTTTTTTCTATTGATATGTAGCTGTGAATGCCTTTCATGATTAATTGTATTTTGTTGAGTTCTAAAAATACATAGATAAAATATATGGATAAAATGAGTTTATATATATAAGATAAAATAAAGCATATGTTAAAATTCATATTGACTAAGAAAAAAGCTAATTAATAAAAAATAAATACATGTTTATTAAAAAACCACACGTGTATTATACATGTGTAGTGTAAAAGATTATATTATTTCTTTATAAGCATAATACTAGATTTTTATAAAATTCAAATTATATACAACTCAAGAAAATATTTATTCATTTAAAATCATGTTTATATTATCACAGTATGATTCTGAAATTGAAATATTTAATTTATGTAATAAATATAATATATATATTATGTATAATTAGTAAAAATTTATTCTCAATTTAATTGTAATATAAAGAGATTATTAATAGATTAAAGTACTAAACAAATTGATTAAAAATAAGAGAAAAGAGCCAATAATTTTTTAAAAAAGATATATAAATGTAATTAACTCAAAATAACAATTAAACAAACAAAGTAAAATTCGCAAGTAAGAATTCGCACATACGTTTCGACACCGATCGGGTCATTTTCAACGTTAAATTTAAAATTAAGTGTGTATAATAAACTTAACGAATCAACAATAATAAAATTACATATATATAATTATAATAAAATTAACGAGTCACAAATATAAAATTAAATGTGTATAATTAAATAATTAAAGAGTCGTGAATATAAAATTAAATGTGTATAATTGAATATGGATCTTCCATTGTGATAAGTTACATAAATCTTAACAGAAATGTAATAAAAAATGTATATTCCAGTATAAAAATCCAGTAGATCCATTATTGTAATTAAATAAATGAATAAATAAAAAATAAATAAAATAAAATAGTCTAATTTACAGCTATAAAAATCGACTGTACTGCTTGAAATAAAAATAAGAAAAAAGTACTAAAGCAGCTGCATTCAATTTACAGTGCTACTGCAACTAAATATGTAGCACGGCAACAGTTAGTTGACATAAAAGTAACATTTTACATGTCATTGTTACATAATTGAAATTAACTTGAATGTGATTTTCGTCTCCAGATTTCGTCGCGAATTACAGAGCTCATTTGATGCGAACTTAACCGCCGGATTTACATAGTAAAACGCCGAAGCGGAAGGACGTGACACGTGCTCGTGCTCCCGCCTTCGATCCGCGAATTTCCTCCGGCGAATAATCGTAGCGGAATACAAATGCGCGGTTGGCCGGCTGGTTATCTACGCCAGGAAATTAACTCGATTGTTAACCCACATTCACGCACTCTATATGAGAGATAGCGATGCACAGATACTGTCGGGTGCTATGGTTTCGCGGAGTTATGGCTCACCTATATGCACGGTGACGTGTTCGAATCTGAATCAATCGACTGCAAATCAAAACTGTATGAGCGATACTTATCGTGCAAAGTACCATATATGATTGATATATTACGGTATACGCGTTTTTGATTCAAGATAATGTCAGCAAACGACACCACTTTTCGCGAATTAATTTTGTATGAGTATAATACAATAAATAAGCAATTTTAGTTTGATCTTAATTGGCATAATATAATAATATTTTCCAAAAATTGAAATTTATCTCTAAAATTTAAAGCATTTGCAATGAATCCGATTTAAGTTTTAAGAACTGTATCACAGTTGAGTTCATCGTCACATGTACGTTTCATGAAATATTCAGATCATTAGCGAAGTAGAGGACCCTATCACATTATGCATGCGGAGAGTCATAAGTTTGGATTTGTAAATCACAGCTCTTTACGGTGCTCTTTCGCAGCGAATAGCTCGACAATCGATAGGAGCTATACATTGCATTGTCGCGAAAGAAGCAGCGTAAAAAAGTATGACATTGCCGGAGGTTATGATCGTGGGCAAACAACACATGCAAATTACGACATGCTTGCTAAATTAGCCACGAAGCGTTCTTGAGGAAAGCACGAACGACCGATATTTCAATCTGTCGACTTTTATCGTTGTATCGACCCAATATAACGTTACATAATCATTGTTGGAATTACGAATATCATATTACACTTATTTTTCTTTTCTTTTACTCTTTGTTTTGTTCTATAAAGAATGAATGAAAGAAGATAATTAAAAATATTATATTTTCGAAGTTTCGCGAAACGAAATAATGTTTTTTAAATAATACTTATTTTTTCATCTTTCTTGAAATTTTTTATTTAACGAACGTCGCAACCATTATTACGTCTGCATATTTTTGTTTATTTTGCTTGAAATTAAATTACAATCTTTCCCTTTTTTAATTCTTCCCAATTACTAAGATACTACTGTAATAAAAATATAAGAAAAAATTTTTCTCTGATATTTTTACATTCTCTGATGTTTTTACAATTTATGTTTAAAATGTATGACTGTACGCGATTACTTCCGAACTTGCAACACAATTATAGTAAAATAATAATAATCCCTTCTTTCATTAGAGATCTTTACCCAATTAGATTAGGTTCTAAGATGATAGCATCAAATTTAATTTATCGATTGAATTTAGGGGGATTATTATTATTAAGAGAATTATTATTTCACAAAGTAATTCAAAGCATTCGTTGAATATTGCACAGCAATAATAATATAATTTGACAATCAATGATTGAGCAAGTATGGTATTAGAGAATATAATATTGTATTATTAGAACTTCAATATCAATATATTTTAATTATCATAGAGTCTTTATTATTAAATTAATATAATATGAATTCGACTATTTTAAAAATAACGCATCAAAGTAATGAAATGTAAACTAAGCAATGTATATAAAAGTGACAACGAGATGCCGAATCAAACTTCACTACCAGACTTCAATATTTCAAATTAATATCTTAAATAAATCTTCTCTTTTAACGTGATAATTTTGGTTAACGTGTTTCACTCACGTTCAACGAAATGATATGACGTAATCGTCGAGTAATAAATTGGATGCGTAATCAATTCGTCGTTTAATAGCGAGAAACGTTAAATCTAAATGAAATAATCCAATTACGAAATAAAAATTGAGTCTAGACAGTTAACAATATATTATTCAAACAAGTAAAAAAAACTTATCTACTATCTATATAAAAAAACTTAAATACTATCAGTTTTAGAAAAAAAGTTTAATTTTAAGAACAGCTGCTGTTATGATAAAATCGAATATGTCGAGTTTGAGTTTAATTTTATATCGTTAACATGTCCCAAAGGTGATTGATAAAAAGTTATCGAGAATATAAAGCACTGAGTGGAAGAACATTACGTTCGTAAAATATATTAAATAATATTTATCTGTTGGTTTGATTTGGTCTCGTTGTCACTTTTGCATTGTTAAATTTATTACCGTTATATTATTTTCATCATTTTGATGCGTTATTGTAAAATTAGTTAAATTCATATTGTATTAATTTAAACTGATAAAGTCTCTGTAATAATAGAAATGTATTTATATTAAACTTAAAAAAACAATATTATTATTTTCTAACTTTTCTTACTTGCTCGATTATTGTCATTAATTGTTTTAAATTATTATTTCAATTTGATTATATTGTAAGTCCAAAAATAATTGACGCGTAGTTATATACATATTTGAGATAAATTTGTTTAAATATATACATATAGATGCATGTCCAACATCTAATTTTGACCGCAATTGCTTGATAGCTCTTTTTATTTCGCTTTAATTAATAAATATTCATCTTCTCTTTTTTGCAATTAAATGCACGATGCTCGATACGAAAATAATAAATAAAAATAAATATTGTTTTTGCATATTGCAGCTAAACTTTTAATATGATTTGTGTTAGTCCTTTTCGTGTTCGGAACAATTATAGTAGCAAAGTATAATATAATAACAACAATGTGCTGCTTCATTGCAACTAAAATTTAGCCGCAAGACACACTCGATGAGAGTTTTTTACACCGTGTGTTACGATTATGTGCCCTGAAAGCGGTTTGCGGTAGGTGAAACTTTGCCATATAATTTCCCATAGCCAAGGGGTGGAAAAACACAGTTGCGATTCCAGTATAGAGATGAGAAAAAGCGTACAGCCAATAATGAGAATTTATATCGTGCGGTGTTATCTTATGCTTTATAATTACAACGAGTTGTATGCCACTCCTGAGAGCATCTCTCTACCAGGTCGTACTTAACATCGAAAGTCACGTGCCATCGCACGACCGGAAAGATAAGCTACGTGCCGCGCTTGCGCACGGATGGGCGGAAATTGTGCGTTTCTCGTATTCGGGAAGGAGGAGAGATGGACCAGTTTTCTCGTCGTCTTGCATTTCGGAGTAATGCAGAGAAAAGTAATAATCCTCTTATTCGCGCGCGCTGCCGCTCGACAAGGTAGATTGTGTTGCGTCGCGAAATATAGCCTGATAACAGTAGCGCGTGCGCGTATACGACGCGCGAAGCGGATTACTCGCTCCGCTCGGCGTTTCGTATTGTTGTCGCGTCGCGGCGATTCCGGATGATCTCATCCGTTGCATTTTTCATCAGAGCTATCCGATGGAATTCGAAGCTATCGGATGAATTTTATTATAAGGTAAAAGTGGTACAAAAAATTTCGATATATATATGTATACAATTTTGATAGAATTGTAATAGTTGATTGAAATAAATATTAAAAAAAGGATTATCATATGAAATACTAGAATATTTATCTACAGTCTGCAATTATTAGTTCTCCAACTGTCCTCGACCGTTTAATGACAATTGCGATAGATAACTCATTTAAAAAAAAAAAAAATAAAAGAGATTTGTGTCAAATTGGCACACGCTTCATAACACAAATCTGCGTCGTCTCTCGTATATCCGTTGCAATCTCATTATCTCCGAACGTAATTCTCGATGCAGATTTAGCTCGTGAATGACGTGAATCTGCGCACCGAAGGGTAAATAATCCCATTATCCAATCCGGGAAAAGAGATACTGCCGCCACGGGAGGGTGAGATGAGGGATTTTACCGCGGAAATCCGTAACGGAGAGCCTGCAACACGAGAGAAAGGACGATGATACTCGCTTAAATAGGGAGCGAGAATGAGATGGAAGAGCGAAGGGAGGGGGAGGATTGAGGCGGACGGAAGAGGGCTGAATTAGCGAGCTACGTAAATTAGGGGCGACCCTTTAGGCCCTTGTTTAATTTAGCGAGCCCTGGCGTCAGCCACGGCCAAGATACACACGTTTTACAGCGTTCCCCCTCTCGTAGAAACCCTGTTTGCACACATTTATGTCAGTCTAGGTTATGTTACATACATCCGGTCGCCATATTCCGGTGCCCTTCAAAAGACAGACAATCTTGAGGACACCTTTATAGTCAAAATTGCCCGTTAAGTAATATATGAGAGAAGGGAAAATATTAATCATTTTTTCTTTTTTTAACATATGATTGCAGCTGATATTGTGAACGTTGCTTTTAATACTTCATTAACAAGAAAGATCTGTTTTATAAGAATATATCGTAAAAATGAATTTTTGAATGCAATATTTTGCAATATTAAGTAAAAATTGACTGAAAAATGTTTAACCCAATGAAGCGAAATAAATTATATTAGGTATCCAATAATATCATGCTCTATATATATGTTCTGTATGTATTTTACAATTTGCAACTCAAACTGCACGTTGATTATTTATCAGTTTTAAAACACAGTCCTAAACTGAAGCTCTAATATTTTACATATAAAAATATTTATTATAAAATATTTCTTTTGTGCGTATATAACGTATGATACACACACGTATGTGACTATGGAGAGATATTATATATATATTTATATTTGTGGATGATAGTATATAATAGCATTTGGAATGATATATATGTTTTCTTAAACCATACAATTTGCAGTTACAAAATAGAATTTTGTATGCCCACGTTGGTTTAATTTCGTAATGTTAGCACCTAAATTTTGAGGACGGAAAAGCCAACAGTAAAGGGAAAAGCATACGGTAATAGAGAAATGTTGCATTTTCTTAATCACGTTTCAAAAGCGATGCGCGAAAACGGCGCGAAAGCACTCGCAAAATGTAAAACGAAATATGATTTACCGGAGAAAGAGTTCCCTACGACGTTTGACGGAATATTTTTCTCGTATGTGAAAAGATTTCACAAATTATTTTCCGTATGCGCGTGTAGAAAGGTATACGGTATTCGAGTATAAACAGAAATATTGAATGTGTGAATATTAACACAATCACTGTTTCATTCGCATAAATAACACAAGAAGAGAAAAATTTTTATCTATACGTTTTCAATACTGTTTTATATTCGTGCTGTTTTATATTTGCGCATATGTAATTTACTAAGTATTGATTAATAAATAGGAAACATGCAAGAATCGAACATTTCGTTTTATAATTATTTACAAGTATTACTAGTTGAAATAAACTTTTTACAATCTTATTTCTATTAATAATAATTAAAAGAATTAAATTTTAATGAACTTATAGAAAAAGATTTTAAAGAAATTTTATATTATTCTATCACAAGTATTTGAATAAAAAACTCGACGTCAAATTGTCTCTTACAATTCTTTTATTGTTTGGAAAATACTTTTATTTATTGTTGTTATTATTTCACTCCAAATATTTGCCACTGTACGTTGAAACTAGTATTTATTCCAATAATAGTATTTACTCCAGTTCAATAAATATATTAAACAATCAATACTATTTGTATTGTCCGAGCGATTATCAGTAAAGAATTTTGAGATTTTTATCAATTATTGTAAAAAAATATTTTTCATATATAAAAAAGAGATCATGGAAATGATTCGAATTTATAATATTTAAGGAAACTTACAAATTTTGTTTATTAGCAAATTTGATAAATTGACATTTACAAATTATGGACAATTAAACATCCACAACATACATTACATTGAGAATTTTAGATTGTCTTTAATAAATAATACATCAGCATCTGTGCCATATAATTTATGATATAGCATACTTGAAAATTATAGATCCATTATATATGAAACTTTAAATGGCCAAAAGTACGCTGACTTTTAGTCCAACAACTACTAAAATTAATGGAAAATGTTTTTCTGCAGCAACTATCGGTAATGTGGGACCATATCATGTTTTTCCGACTTATATTGAATACCTTTTATCGTTCAAATTATACATGACGTACCAAATAACACTCTAATCGTTTTATTACATCCGTATATGCAAACACTTGTTGGCCAACTTATTTACGGGATTTAACACTATATTTTTTATGAAAAACATAAATAGCCGTTTACAGCAACGTATTAAATGATATAAAAAGCATATTGATAATCTCAATTATGTCAATCATAATAATCATAGATCAATTTCAACAGAGATCATTCAAATGTGCATATCACAAAATCTGTTGATTATACGAACCATTTGAACGTTGATATTGACGTCAGTGCACATAACATGTATAAATCCCTATTGTGTCAGAAAATCAGACGCCGCAAATACGTCGATTTTAATTTTTTCAGCAGAGGAAACGAGTTATAATCATCTCGACCTGAAATTGATCTCCTGGTATAATTATCGGAAGTGAAGACTGCCATCCTTTCCAAAAGTACTTTTTTTTATTCCTTCTCTTTTTTCTTTCTTTACTCTTCGCCTCTTGTTCCGTTGTTATCTCTTCCTTTAATTCTCGATCCGTTGTGCGTCTCTTTCTCTTTTTCTATAATGTACGTGTTTTGTATGTGCATATTACTTACAATAAGTATACAGGATAGCGCACGAAATGATATTTAATTTGGTTTTCATGTGATACATTTATTTTTAATAATATTAATGCAGAAATTGTGTAAATAAATTGATAAACAAGACCTGAAAAATGGGTAATTAAGTGGTATGACTTTTCATTCTCTATTTATATGACATAATGAGGTAGAAAATTATATAATATAGAATATTTATACATCTATTATGTAAATACAATAAAATATTGTCTTTCGGGTTTATACTTTTTATTTGTTAGATTTACAAATTTAGATTTTAATTAATTTATTTTTTCTGATGAAAATATTTAATATGTTTGTATTTTAATCTTATTATATATAATATAATATATAAATTGCACAAACATGAAAAAATATGCAGATCACTACATTATTTAAATAGATACAAATATTTTCTAAAATGTATTTTATAAAAAATGTTTTTAGAATGTTTTCAGAGCATCAAAAATACTTATATTTTCTTTTTTAGAATAACATTTGTCCATGGAAACAAATAAGAACAAAAGTTTTTAAAAAATAATATGTACATAATATTACGATATGGATTGTGTAAAATTTTAATTTGTGTGTGTGTGTCTTAACTAAGTTGTATCACTGTTATTTTTAATTTTCTTTTTTTTATATATAATGAGATATATATATATATATTATATAGTTATAAATATTATTTAATTAAATATTTTCATTTATATATAATATAATAATTTTAATCTTATATGTCTCTATTTACCAATATTTGCTAAGGAAAACATAAATATTTCTAGCGTTTCAAAGTGACTTCAATCCTTATAAGCATGAAATATGTACATTCAACTCTACTTTCTCTGTCTCTCTGGCCGTCTGGGATCTGAGGGTTTTACGAAGTCGTAAGTGCCCCGAAGTGAGAACAAAGCCACCATCGCGTAAACTGTAAGCCGCCTGGACGGCAAACTTGTGAAATTGTTAAGCACCGGGACATGGACGGTCTTTCCGGCTGAAAGCTTCGCAAATCTGCCTGCTCGCGAAATTGCTTCCTTGGGTCCACCCGGTCGTTGTTAATATTCCTCAATACTTTGCGCGGAATGGTCGATAGACGCTGTATAATGTATATGAATATAAATGTGAACAAAGCGAGAGAGCGTGGTTTTACGAGAAATATGTGATGGCTCACAATTATGGTTATCAGATATTATTTATGGTATTCATAATAATTTCAAGATAATTCCACGAAGATGATATGTCGGTTACTTTCATAAAATCAACCGTAAAAGCTGTTCTCTTATTCGATTTGATCTGGTACCAAAATTTCTGGTACCGAAGTTTTAAGACATTTCTAAGGAAATAAATTTTAATCTTATAACTGGGAAAGAGCATCAAGATAATTTTGAAAAGTTCAAATCGTCATGATAATACAAGTCATGATGGAAAAGTAATCGCGAAATTAAGGAAAAAAACTCATTAAAGTTAATAATAGAAAAATTTTAAAAAGATTAAACTACACATACACACATAAAATTTTAAAAAGATTAAACTACACACACACACACATACAATAAATCAATTATTTGTGCAAAATATTTCTCTTCTACAGCAATAAAAAGATGTTAACTTTTTGCAATTAAGAAGAGTAAGTATGTGTGTATGAGTATATATAATATTTAAAAAATGTTTAAATTTATATACACGCACACACATATATTGTATAAAATAAAAATGAATATGAGGTAAACTGTAACGAAATATTAAATCACATCTACGCAGATGATTTGATATCATCTCTAACATTTTACATAAAGATCCTCAATTTTGTTCATATCATCCTACATTTCTCGTTTTTAATTTCATTCGTTCTACATTACTTTTTTCTGTTTATCCTCTTTATATTCTTCACCTGCCATTTTCCACGATATGGCATTTCGAAAAAAATAATTTTAACTTTAACTACAATTCGACTATTTGACAATGGAAGCTAGACAATTTCTGTTATTTGAAGTTAGTGTAATTATTATAATAATAAATATGATATATACAATAATTATAAACGTATATAAAAATCGTTTTAATAAAGTAATTCTGAGTATGTATAAAAGTATTGTAATAATTATTAAATAAGTTGTGGAATTCCAAAGTCCTATATTGTAATATATCCATGGATGGATATTGTATTAATAGTTTTTAATGTATTGCAGTTTTTCTCATTTTCAGATCTCTTTACGTATCGAATATATTATTATATCGCAAGTTGAAACTTGAAAAAATTTAAATGTAATATGTTTAAATATAGAGTTTATATATTCCGCTATGTCTTTTCAGTTATTTAAATAATCTCATAATTTTAACATTTTTTTCCTAAATATGAATCTAAAATATGGGAAAAAATGTTAAAAAAGTGTAAGCCTTAATTATGCTGAAAATTCAAAGAAAGGTGCTTTATATAGTGTTACGTAAATATGGATTTAAAATGCGTTAGAAAAATAAATTCTTCAATTTCACCGTTTGTACGTGTGCAGCGAGTTTTTCAGCATTCTGTCGTGTCTCTCCTACCTGGCTTCTGAATAGCGCAATTCATATCACGATCCTTGCGCACACGATTCAAAGTGAGATATAAGCGACAGGACGTTTGTGACGACCTGTGGTTTGGGATCTAATTAAAGAAAAGGTCGACGTTTTAATTAAACCAATTTCAGATATATGTCGCAAGCACGCACGCGTGTACGCACGCATGCTCGTTTACAAGCGTCCACTGCGCTATCAAGAGATCTAATTGAAGCAGAAGAAAGACGGTTCGCGCGACAGTACTTCTAAAACTTCTGCCACCAGCAGACGGCCAGCTTTTAATTAAAAACAACTTTCCGCTGTCGACTGGACTTGGCCGTATCGTGCACGACGCGTCATTAATCGCTCGACCTACACTGCGTAAACTGCAGGTCGGTTAATCCACACTTTCGGAATACGCTTACATTTCACACACAATGACCTAATGTATTATCCAATCGTTTATCTAACACCTCGTTATTAACCATGTGCCAACCGCAACGTCTGCGAAAACAGTACGCCCTGAAAGGGTGTATCCCCTTCTTGTTCGTACATTAATTATACTAATGTGACTTCAAGGTCGTTTAAGCAGAATAAGGGTTTCATAAAAAAAGATATTTCCCGCTGTAATAATATTTTCTGCCGCTTTTATATATCATACATTAACACCTATCGCGCTATCTCGTTCGAAATGAGTTATTCGATACGAGAGTGTCATATTCGCACGACCACGTATAACTGTCGCTAATTAGTTAGTTTCCATTCATACCAGAGAGGATAAAGATTAACAGGTTCTCGAAGTCAATTTTGATGAGAAAGGAATAGGATTTTATTTTTATATATCTTGATAATTTTATTCAAATATTTAATATATGTAATATTTAATATTTAATATATGTAATACGCATACAAAGTGTAAATTGAATTTTGTTTTTAGATTGACTGCGTATATATTATTTTATGTAACGTGTTTGATGAAACAACACGATGTATTTTTGTAGATCTAATCATACGTTCTCGTTATATACGACGAAAATTCAATTTTATTATTACGTTAATTCTGATGTCAGAATGGCATTTAATTAAACGGCGCTTATAATAATTTAATCTTTCAAAGGTTCGTAATAGAGAGCACCTATTAACAAGAGGATGCACTTAAAAGCATTTAATTAAGTTTCTCGAGAATCTTAATTTTCATTCACTTATTTCTTTTAATTCATTTATTTTGTACATGTCGTCCAAAACATTGTGCAAAACGGTGTATAAAATTGATTAAAGTGAGAGCTAAGTTTATTATATTCGCGCGGTTGCACGAGGGTTCGTCTGTTTACCATTTTGGTACCTTTACTATTTTCTCTAGTTACTGCGAAAGTGTTTTATGTTTAACTGATTAACGTAATCGGTTTATTTTACTTTAATTAAGCTATGGTGAAAATGCCAGGAGAAAGGATTTTCTCTGACTCACGTTGGGCATACACAAATTTTACGTATATCTATATTTTGAATTTCTCTAAAAGGTTTTAACAAACTTTAAAAAATATTTAAAAATTTTATTAAAAAGAAATTTTTATTATCATTTATTATTATTTTTATTGTTGTTGATTTATTTTTTCATTTTTTAATATAATTAATTATTTTACAAGATAATATTAATAGTATTAAAAAATAAGATAAGTTTCCTCTATATCACTTTTCATAAACAGGTTAAATAAATGTTGAATTTCACATTTTGCACTTTACAAGTGCACAAATAACAAATGTATTAGGAAATATATGAAACTTTACATCTTATAAATATATGTAGCAACTACTCATCCTTGATTAATTATTCTGCTTATTCAATCAGTTTATTTTGCATTAATTAAATTATCTGCTCGTCTCGCGAGAACGACACGTAAATCGGTTGCAGCCATCGCGTTAGAAGCCTGTCGGTCGCTTTTATCGGCTGAATAAATAATTAGCCGTATTATCATCGCGGAGAAACGAACGACTGCGCGCGATGAAAGGCGATAAAAAAACCGTACGTGGCGGGCGAAAAAAAACCGACCGATCGCCATTGTCTCGAGGGTTGCTTTTATTTTCCTACCTCCTCCCCCCCTCCTTTTCTCTTTCTCTCTCTTTTCTCCTTACCCCTCCACATATCTTTTTTTTCTATATGCCTTTCTCTTTCTCTCTTTTTCTCTCTACCATCACGACCATTCAGCTGCAATTAGGATTATTTATTTATCGCGTTTGCAACGAAAGCTCCGATGGGTCGAAGGGTCTGCTTTTCCTCTCTTCCCACCTTTCTTTTTCTGCTGTATTGGTTTGCATCATCGGCTTACTCGAGCATTTCAGCCGCAGGCGAGCATATTTTTGTTTCCATTCAAATACCTACATATATTAGGTCTACAATTTAATTCTCGGCCCCTATATTCAATTGACTACAGCACTTATTCAAATTTGTATCTTTTTCACGCCATACAGTCGTTTTAAAGCGTCATCCTTTAGCTTTAAATAAAGTATAATAGGTATTGGTGTTGCGAATCTAATCTCCGAAAATAGTATTGAAAGCTAGGTTGTTCGAAAAGCAGCATTTGAGGTGCTGCTTCTTTTTCGCATTCCACTTGAAGAAAAATGTCGCGGAAGCTCAAGAAATAATTTGCTTGGCTTTAGGCAAAAATCATGTGTATTGTACGGTACATATGTAAAAAGTGATTCCAAAGATTTTGTGATGGCAATTTCAATTTTTTTTTATCATAGAATTTATCGACTCAAAACAACTATCTTTTTTCCGAAGCGGAATCCGACAGTTGCCTGAAAGATGGCGAAAATGTGTGGAAAGGGATTACTTTGATTAATTTAATAATCGTTCTTTTATCATTTTACATTGAGATTTTTGTAAAAAGAACCGAGAATTAAGTTGTAGATATAATATGTATACACATGCATATGTGTATCTCGCTTGCGTGGCGTTTAATTGCTAATAAGCGATTAAATCTGCTCATCCGCGGTTTTTCTCTTCGGTTTCAAATTGAAAAAACGATTATATTAATTCAATTGTGGAAATAAGCAACGATAGTACCACGAAGGTGTAGAAAGTTGTTCGCGACGAGAGACAACAACATTCCTAAACAAATTCTCTTAAATAATTTTTTAAATTATTATTAAAAGAAAAAAATAAAATTCGTTAATTAGTTTGAAGATTAAATGATTTTACAAAAAAAAAAGGAAAACTTGGTCCAACAACATTCCTTTTTAATGATGCTTTAAGAATTCTAAAGAATAGCGACACCCGATAATGGACCATTAATCTGTTGCCGACAGCTGTTCCAATATTCAGGCAACCAATCGGAAACGCGAAATGAGAGGACTAAAGAAAGAGGATACAATAAAAAACGAAAAAAATAAAACTTTTATTAAGTTAAGTCTCCTTTACTTAATTTGTTTAATGTTTGCAAGAATGTCCGTATTTGGTATTAATAAGTCGTTCTAATATAATATTATCTCTATTCACTTTTAAGCATTAAATATACATAATGGAGTAACTGATATCATACGCATTTTTTATTGCTGTTATAAAAATGAAAAGTAATATATTATAAATATATTAATATATTATAAAAAATGAATAAAAATTGTATACATGTACACGTATACATATATGTATATGTTACAAATATTTAAATTTAATATCAAAATAATTAATATATTAATAAAATTAATCAAAGTAATATTTTACGTTAATTTCAAGTAAAAATATACCCAAGATCTTTTATCAGCTCATATAAAATATGAAATTACGAAAACAATAATATTTAATAAACTGTGTAATTACATATTAATATTAAAATAATAAGATAATATAATTGCTCATAATGAATAATATAATTAAAATTTTCGCTATTCTATCTGTTGAAAATTCTCTGTTTATTATCTGACACATTTTTGCTAGTCATATTAAAGTCACGCATTTAAAATAATTATGGCACTCTTATATATTTCGAACGACTAATTTTGAGAAAATATATATTGAGAAAACCTTTTTAAATAAAGTAAGAGTAACAAGTAGGTAGGTTGAAAAGTAAAGAAGCTAATTTTGATGAACCTCGCCATTCGTCAAATCGCTCGTAAATCTGATGTAAAAGAGGTAAAGTTACGTTGGAATCTTAGAACGGTAAACCGAAGTACGCGGGAAGATTAATCGCTGGAGTTGCGCGGGATTAAAGCGAGCTTAATTTCGAAGCGAATCGCCGAGATCTAATCTCTCTAGTTGGCATCGTCGGGATATATCTTTCGTTGCATCGTATCGCGTTTCGTATATATTTCACCTTAAACGCCGCTCCTCTCTCTGCTCATGATATTATAGCTTGTGCGCGTATCTCCGTCATACTTATTAATCTTATCTCTGTCTCTCTTTTGCTTTTCTCCTTTTCCTTTACGTCGTCTCGCAGACGTTTACCTCTTTGTCATTGCGTATTATGGCGCAATTTGCAGATTCTACTCTTAATTGTCCCCGGTGAAAATTCCGCTGTATGGAACCTTCCGCTGTTTTCGCTCTCGCAAAATTGCAGATGAAATTCTTTGCGGCTTTAATATCTTGCACAAAAATTTTAGATGAAAACAAAATAAATTCAATATCGATATAAGTATAATTGAGGAGTATATTGGATTAAGATGATTTAAAAAATGATATTTTGAAAAAAAGTTCGAGTATAAAAACAAATAAGAAAATGATACTTTAAAAATAAATATTTAGAACAGTGATTAAAGTAAAAAAGAAAACTTATAAACAAATAATCTAAAATTTACATTCTATATAGTTGCCCATACTATACAGAGTGATTATACACTTCTTTGAATATTTAATTTTTAAAATAAAGAAAGAATATTTTTCATGGAAATATTACAGTTCATACAACTATGATATTCCTCTTAATATCTCATTTCGTTACTGAATGGATCGATAAAGTATTCAAAAAAGAATTTGCAGACAAATTCTTAATTTTTTTAGTTAATTGCTTGCAATTGCAATAAATTTTGCAAATGCAGTCTTGTTGAGAGCAAATGAATTGGCGAAATGTCGACAAATAAATCTATAAAGGATATTCCATACGTCTCTTTCATACTTCGAGAAAGATTCTAAAATTCTTAAAACCCCGGGAATATCTTTCTTACCACTGACGATAGAAGAAAACGATAGAGAAAACGACGAGAAGAAAAAGTTAGATATAATAATAAGATCCAACTTCTTATATCATTACTTTTTCCGCAAATGCAATAATGTACTTGCAATAACGAATTGCAATAAAACTTGCAAGTGCTACACTTTTCATTAATGGAATTATATAATTTGTATCACACATAACTTCGTTTATCGTTCTATGTATAAAAATATAAAACCAAATTATCGAAAAACGAATATATATTTTATGAAATGTTACATATTTTATTATATGTCATAGTGCGTCAGAGTAAAGTATGAAATATTTCGTAAGCTATTCATTTTTTAATGATATTACCTTAATATTTTTATAGTAAGAAAGATTTATCTTTTCATAAATACCCTTTATCATAAGAGAGATATTCTTTTTTTGATGTATTTTTTTAGATAATGTCTTATATTGTATAATATGTAATATATGAATTGTCTATTTTACCGTGAAATACACTCATACAAATATGAATTTATAATAAATATAAATAATATTGCTTAAATATAAATACATGACAATACTTTATTGTGATGATTGCAAACTTGATTTATTTCTTGTATAGATATACGAAAAACGTTTGAATGTGACTTTTTATATAAATATAAATACACTTGTTAAACAATTATTTGGGGGGTGTAAGAAAATTTTGTATATACTTAATGTATAAAAATTTGAAATTGCAGCTGAGAAATTTATCTTAAAGAAACACATGTGTAATAATAACGTTTTCGAGAGAAATTTTGAAAGGTTTTATTCAAAGTTACATTTATTAAGAGGGACATTACAAGCATAATAAGACTGTTCATTCTAACCGTACTTCCTTTCTTTCTCCCTGCATTTCCTTTCTGTATCTGACACAGAATAAGTGTGTATTCAAGCTTTGAGAAAAGGGGGGAATAGGAAAGATACATAGAGTGTTGAAAATACAACTAAAACGAACAGACCTATTGTTACACCCGGATATTTTTATTTTACGATATAAAGTAAATGTAGCTTTTTTATAAAATAAAGATGAAGGACTTTTAATAGAAAAACCGTTAATAACACGATTAATGAGTAAATTAATAAGGCAGTATATCCGATTTGAAGTACACATATTGTATAAGATAATATATGTGTACTTACAATTTCACATAAAATGATACAATCGAGTTATCAAAATCAAAATTAATTTTTGTCTTTTTTATACTATTTATTACCACTTATTCTAAAATACATAGTAAAACTTTCTTTACTTTTTAAATTTTGTTTAATATAAATTAACACGAAAAAGCAAATGTAACTATACTAAAATGTAATTATACTGATTGTCGAAATCTTTCTTTATTAATTTTAAAGAATGATCACACATTATCTATATTTTTCCAAATCCTCAGAACGTATTTTGGATCTGATTAAAAAAACAGGAAGATGCAACAAAAGGGAACAGCGGCGCATTATGCGCTGAAGTTCGCCCAATAACCGTTCGTCTTGGCGAAATTACGGCGTCGAGGATGGCGTTATCTTGCCGCTCGCGACTTAAATCACGCGTCTCGCCCTCTCCTCTTCCTCCTTCTTCAACCCCTTCTCTCGCCCCATTTTTGTTCGGGAGTCCCTTAATTCCTCTTCGCGCGCAGGAATTACCGTCGCAGCCGTCGCTTCCGGTCTCTTCGGGGTTGTGCTGTCTTCATCCCCACCCGCAGGAAATCCCGGCTGAAAGCCGCCGTCATAACCGGTCCAGGTTTACCTTAACGCAGGTCGCCTTCCTTCCTGGAATGCATCCTACGGGAATTAAATGCGCGAAATTAAATGCAGGGTGAGAACAACCCCGCAAGCTGAGTCGCGGCTTTAACCGTCATAACTCTTAAAACGAGCCGGGAATTGTAAATCATGTTTTCAAGCAAGTCGCAATATAAGGCTTTGTTCCATATTAGCAATGATCGTAATACTTGCTTCTACTTGATTCTTAATTATTGATCTTTATCAATAAATTACAGAATATGTTATGAGCTTGAATTTAATTAATACAAGTAGTCGATATTTTCTTAATCTGATTTTATTTAGTTAATTTAGATATCATTTCTCTGGAAATATGCTTGATTGATTTAGTCTAGATTATAAATGGATTTAAAATATACGTATTAATCAAAATTATGTTAAAGTATTAATTAAATTATATTTAAATTGACTAAATCAAATTATTAAATAAAATATGATTTAAATTAAAAATAAATTTAAGACACAGATATATGTGGATTTTTAAAAAGAGATAGAATAATATGACTAGGGATTGGTCGTATATATTTAAAATAAAGTTATTTAAAGTATATACTCTAAATTAAATAAATAAAAGAGGATCATTTAGTATTTATTATTTTAAATAACTTTTTCTAACCTATTTCTTATTTAATATTTTAAGTAAATCTTTGGAACCTATTTTATATTTTTCGATATAAATAAGTAATAGTGATTTTACCAAGTCCTAAATCTGACAATATTTTTTTTATACATGTGTGTGTATGAATCTCTGTGTACTTTAAAATTAAAATAATTATAAAAATAATTATTAAAACTAATATGAAGTTTTGAAAATAGTTATATTGATATATGTACATAATAATTAATAATTGACATAATGTGTAGAAAATGATAACGATAACAGACATATAATTTCTATTAAATTACAATGAGAGATAGTCAATCTCAAGATTTGAATGGCAGATCAATTTTCGATGTAGATATAGTTTAATTAAATTAATTTATACTGACAAGTTATTAGAGAAAGAGAAAAGGACAGAGAGAGATTTCGGTTATTGTATTCAGCGATTACAATGGATTCCAATTAATTATGAAATGCTTATTACGATTTGGTATAACTTGAACTAGCTTCAGGATAGGATTAATTTTGTGATTATTTGACGTTTACGGCAATTTAATTTGTACTATCCATTAAAACGGATGGTAATGACACTTTTATATTTCTCATTTATTATATTATGAGTAATGCAACAATATTTTTTCTTTTATTAATTCTTTGTCCAGGTGACCTAAATTTGCACGAATTTTTTTTAAATTTTAATAAAAATTGCAATTAAAATTTGTTTGGACTACAATTAAATTACTTAAATTTTAATTAAATTCTCAACATTTTAATATTTTTATGTAATTAACCAGGTTTTCTTTTTAAATCTTTCATGAGAAATAATGAAAAAGAATCAGAGTGTGATACGATCATTTCACCGTGAAATAAGTTTAACTACTCGCATCGCTGCGCACAACAAACGATAGGGAAGTAATGTCTCTCCTTCTACGAAGAAAAGTCCCGAGTTCCAAATCCAAAGAATCGAAAACAGCTATTTCTTGGAGCTGTTGAAGATTATCGGGTTTGGTACAAAGATACTGTTTACAGGTTCGCACAATCTATAAGTAGCCACCGCTATCGCTCCAATCGACGAAATAAAATAAAGGAACGCTATGTGTTCTGTACTTCACAGAAAGAAATGCTTCTGCGGAAGAAATGTTTCTTCTTGTTCTCTTTATATATTAACGTAAGAATTTTCTCATTTCTTATTTTAACTTTACAAAAGAAAATTGTAAGCGAACTTTATTTTTTATCTATCTTATGATAGTTCTTTAATTAAACATCTTAGATGCACATAATATAAAATAAAATTAATACATGTAATATAAGAAATAAAAAAATTCTTACACCAATAAAAAGAATATGTAAGTATATAAAGGGAACAAAGAAAATTGTTTCTTCGATAAACGTATTTGTCTTTCTGTATAGAATATTTAATTTTTTAAAGTTTATTTTAGTTTTATTTAACATACACACATACACAAATTGTTTATTATATATATATATATATAACTTATTTTATTAAATATACATATTATATATTATATGTATAATGTATCTACCAAGTGTATTGATGTATATATATATATAATCATTTTTTATAAAATATAAAACGAATAATATATAAATTAATAAGAAATAATAAAGACGTTTAAGAGGAAAGATTATTATTTTATTTTTTATATATTACTTAACACTATTCCAATCTCATTGAAAAATTTAAATTTAATTATGACTTTAATTATTAATAAAGAATGAAGCATAAGGTATTAATAAATTGTTACAATGTGCTAACAATTACAAAGAATATTTTATTAAAAATCCTTTATGAAAAAATATTTCTGTTCAACACGTAAAATCTACACAATAGAAATATAACAAAGCAATGAAACAGCAATTTGAATGTTTATTAACGTTCATTTATATTATGGACCGTTATTAAAAAATATATAAGCATTAATTTTTTTCCATAATTTAAAAAAAGGAGAGGAGGAAGAAATTTCTCTTGATAGCGTATAATATTAACCGCGCGATCTTCTGTAGAGTGACTCAATATATACACGAGAAAACGTATCCGGAACCAATATCGGGCTGCGCTAGTTCTGCGAGAAATATGGAAAAATTACTTCTGCCGAGGGGAGCAAGTCGGTTCAATTTTCCTGCTTTTCTTTTTATGTAAACGCAACATGTTTTTTTGGAAGAAATGAATTTGGAAACTTGTATGCATTATTATCGACAATTGAATTTCATAATTTACGAAATGAAAATGAAAAGGTCATAAAAGCACATAAAGTTTTCATAGGATATTTCATTTTTACTTTCTTACCGTGAAATAAAAAAAGTATCGTGTAGCGCGAAAAACGATTCTAAGAATAACTATTCAGTTTTTTCTTGATATTTTTTATCAATATGCAATAAATTATTCACTTCATGAATATTTTCTTTAACGACATATTTCTTTTAATTATAAGAAAAAATTTATAATGTTAATTTTAATGTTAAAGTGAATTCATTTATTATTGATTTATTAATATATTGATAATCCTGAGTTAAACAAGTTCATTATAACTATTTATTTGTTTATTTACTTTATTATTTACTTATATTTATTAGTTATTTATTATATATTGTATATGTATTAGTTATTTATTATTACCTATTTTATTAGTCGTTATTGTGAGACATAATATGTAATTAAAAAGACATTGAAAAATTTTAATTATTAAATAATTATTATTACATTGTATTCTTCTTATTATTATTGTTATTGTTATATTTAAGTAACTCTGTTATAATACTTTTATCACAATTTTTTATTTACAATATAAAAGATTACATAGATATGTTCGAATATTTTCGAGGTTTTGAAAAATTCAAGTTTCATTCGCTTAGGCAGCACTCTGTGGCAGAGAGATCGATTTATGCGCCTTTCTTCTGGTGCAACGAAACGCGGCCTAGAGTCCTCAGGGAGAACGGAGTAGTCCGGACTATCTGAAAAGCAGGCTGAGTTTCCAACAAAGGTGCGAGCATGTGTACAGATACTGAGGAATTGGAGAAAGATTCGCTTCGTGGAACACGATTGGTTTGGATCGCATTTCAGTGCTTTAGTAAAATTGGTTGCTTTGATTATATTAATCATTGCGTATTGTAATGAAATATATTGGTAACGATAATCCTTATACTAATTAGCATATATAAATACGTATAGGTATAATATGTACTGTATTGGTTTTTAATTTCATATCAGAATATACAAAAATTAATAATTCAACATTTCGATTTTAATATACATTTTTAATATTTTTGTATGTACGACTCATTATTTGAAATATTCTTTTAAGCTAGAACAGTCGATAAAAGTTCTTTTAAAGCACGACAATGTTGTCATCGATTTCACGCTTTAAGAGCATTGCGATATTTCTATATCACTTTTCTGGCAATCGTCCTCGCACTAAAAATTCCGACCCGTACTGGCCACTACATCATCGTCTTGTTGCTGTATTTTACGGCAATAAGAGTTCGACCTCTGGCTCTCTCTCGGCCAGCACCTCCGCTACTGATATATTTGATATACGACTGAAGGGAGAATACCACACACACACATGCACACCCTCCGTCGATGTGCACCTCAGTTTGCATTTCAAGCGCAATAACGTTAATATTTTACATCGTAAAATTTGCCCGACGTAGGCGGACAAAGACTCTCGAATTCGGTTATATATGAAGAGATTCTGTATTTTTTCAGTATAATTTATATTATATTTTAATATCCTTAATAATTTTGAATAAAATATAATCGAAAAGCTTTTCCAATTTAATTTCAAAGTTTTATTTTGACATTTTTATCAAAAAAACTTTTTATTTCTTTCATTTTCTATCTTTTAGAATTGTGTGACATTCACTTTATTTTCCGATATATCTATATGTGTATAATCTAAAAAATACATAGAATATATACTAAAGATAGAATATACCATACATATTTGAACACTGTAACATTATTTATACATGTGACATCTTATTACTTTATTATTAACTATATTAGTAATTCTGTGATGTTCTTCATAACAATGTTTAAACGATATTGAATTAATATCTTACATGAAACTGAATTCTAAATTTGAATTGTCACTTTTCGCGATGTAGAAAAATTCTAATTTTCCTGAATTTGTGATTGTCGAACGAACGTGGCCTCTTTTACAGAACTAGATGAAATACGAGGACCGAAAGTTTCCGTTGTAAGAATCAAGTGAATGGGCGTCACTTCGTCGGAAAGACGGGCACGCGTCCCGACGTCGACGTTGGCCAAGCGCGCGTGCGATCTAATTAAATCGTTGGCGACTCTATGAATTAAAGAGAAGAAAAGGGAAGTTTCCCGTTAATGAGGCGTTAATAAAACTCTTCTAAAAAGTCAAGTAATTCACAAGCATAGAATTTGTGTTTTCATAATTCTTTAATTAATATCAGCAATAGAAATTACATGAGAAAAAGATAAAATTAAAAAAAAAAATTTATTTTTCAATTTTTTTTAAGATATGAAGTTATTCTTATTTTTATATATAAAGATTTTAAATCTAATTTTTAAAAAATTTTGATAAGTAAGAGATGTACAAATCGTGAGAAGAAAGAGAGATGAAACTTTCCATTGATAACAAGTTTCTATTTTCCTCTGTGCATAAGATAGAAAATTGTTCCTTTAGGAAACCACTAACACTCTCGATCACTGTGATGTTTGAATTTTGACGCCATAACGGCTCGAGCTCTCGCCCATATTTGCTTTCTCGATCGAAGAAGGGCTCGTCATATGCTCCAGCATGTCAAACTATACATCCAGTCCAGGTGCCTCCAGTATTCCCCTCTCGATAAACGAACTGCCTTTACAGCCGCTCTCGACACACGCCATTATCGATAAGGGCGTTCTCGATTTTTTCTCAGCTACCATCGTTCTCTGCTTTCTTCCGCGATATGCAGTAAAAAACATGAAGCTCGAAAAGAGGTCGATGAGGTGCAGAGGCGTCGTCCTCGTCGTTGTCGTCGTCATAAAATATGATCCTAATTCTCATATCGATATGGTATTTGATCAATTTTTCAAGACATTTAAGAAATTGCGATTTTCCGCCCGTGAAATCACTCTTGGACGCCGCTCAGGATCGGCCTGCACGTTAGAGAAATCGATTCTTCGCTCCCGTTAGAAGAGCTCGATGGTAGAAACGAATCCAAAGGAAAGGCTTCTACTTCTAACGCGTCGTTATCTGTAAGCTTATGCAAATGTCTAGCAGTTTGCCATGAGGGGGATTTGCATACACTAGCTAGATTCAGCCCCCTCCCCTCTCTTCGTCCCTCCCCTTTGTCTACCCAGGTCCCGATCTATGCGGGATCATGTCTAGGCATAATCTTAAGAAGCTCCCACCGCAGTTATACAGTGGTTTTCTCCTTAGATCGTAGTCACGTGAGAGGGTTGCTCCCCCTTTTCGTCCACTTTTTCTGGTTTGATATTTGCATCCGAGTGTTCCGAAAACGTATTGCGTCCTTCTTTTGCATAGTGCGGATGTACCGGCCTATAATAAAGCTCGAATCGCGCCGTCATTCATTAGCATAAAAGCACGATACGCGCGCGCTTCGATCGAGTGGAGGGCTCCATCGCTATAGGCGACTTCCCGATATTGCGCGCCATATAGTACCAGGATGTATCCTGGGGTTCTTATACAAGAATTACGCATTATGGTATCTTTATCAGAAAAAAATTTTTCATGTATGCGAATTGCTAAAATATCTCTCGATCTGTAATTATTAATTAGGCATATCATAGCCGGACGTAATTAGCATAATGGTATCATGCTTATGTGCGAGCCATAGAAATACGAGTCAATTCCTGTAACGCACCGCTGTACCACGAGAATTTTCCGATTGCACCACATTTCGACGTTGATTGGATGCCATCCTTTGCGAATCTCCCTCTGCAATAGCGAATTCATCGTCGAATAATACGGGTATCTGGGCTTACGCGCGCGCTTTTAATTTAACGTATTAAGCTGTTTTAATTTGCATTGTATTAGCCGCGTATTACTGTTGTAGTCACATGTATGTACTTGAAATATCTTCAGTGACTTTAAAACGATCCTAAATTTTTAGTGATCCTAAGCTTTTAGTGATGAATTAATAAAATTGTTACTTAATTGAAACTCCGTTTAGTCAAACAAGCCTTATTAACTTATTTACGGTGATGTATTTAAATAGTTCGCATTTATAGCTTTGAAACATTATCAAATTCTTATATGTCTGCGCCATTTTTATTCTTGAATACGAAATTATGTAATGCTGAGATCAATGTTCCAGGTACATTATTTTCGATGTAAATAAGAGGATATATAATTTAACGTGTTGGAAATGTTATAATAGAGGTTTGAAAAGGGTTGAGATTATCCGAGCGGAGGGTTAAATTCAGTCAGTATCCTACTCGTATAACTTTCGGAATAAACAACTTGTGTTTTGCACACGCGTATTGTACTCTCTCCGTTCGAGTCGCAGCTCGAATTCCATCAAGGTACAATTAGCATACAGCAACGAAGCGTGCGTGACGGTAAGAGGCGCTGAATGGACCGCGGTGTTGTAGATAATTTTCGCGGTGCGACGTATGGCAATCGCGCTGTGTCGAAACTTCGGCCAGTTGCGAAGTTATATTAAACGTTCCAACAGGGTGTACGTATATTCATATGTCTCTGCCTCGTCCATGACGTTGCGGACGTTGCACCCTTTGTGCCCGGCAAGTGCCAGTTTCGTGCGTTATTATTTGTGGTCCAGTATATGTTGCTTTATACTGTGGAATTATCGCGAGAAAGTCGACAGAGGGAGAGGGAGAAGTGAGGAGGAGAGAAGTTATGCATAATCAATTAAATTCAGATGGAAATTTGCGCGCGTTTTTATAAAATATGAAGAAAGTTAACAAAAAAGTCACCGATACTGACATAGTTCTAAAGAGATTTCCTTATTTCTTGTAAACTAACTCTATTACGCTTTATTAATTCTACTAATAAAAATACAATCTATATTTTCAGATAGAACAGAGAGTTCAAAAAGAATTCGTATGTCATTAATTCTGAGTTCATTTTTAAATACAAAAAGAATTTTTTTCAGAACTTTTCAAGTAAAAGAATTCTTTTGCATTTAAAAATAGACTTAAAATTTATGATACAATTGAATTCTTTTTGAACTCTCTTTACTATTTAAGTTCAGATAACTAAAGAATTAAAAACTCATAATTTTCATGCATTGGTGGCTTGTTTTTGTAAAAAATTAGCTAAAACTATTTTGCAAATGCAGAAATAAAATTCTTATAATTTTCTCTTGCAAATTGCGTAGTTTAAATAATAGTGGCTATATTATAAACTCTATAAAAAGAAACTGCGCATTACACATTTACATTTTGCATCATAAAATATGCATACAAATCGATAAAAAATATTTTATATCCGAGTGAAAAGATTTTAGAAAATCTTATATAGTACATTCACTTATAGATATTTTATACAGATGACTTCTGTAAAAGGAAAAGAATAGAAATACATGGCATTATTGTTTAATGTGTCTATCACTTTTGAAACTTATTTTGTCAGACGTTTATTTTTACTTATCTTATGAAAAAGTCAATTATTGCACAATTGCAAATAGTATTATAAAAATTGCTATATTATTTGATGAAGAAGATGCTTTCTAGTATGTATTTCTAAAGTTTTCTTTTTAGCTTTTACTTAAAGAAATATTATCCAAAAACAAAATGATATATCGGTATCGGTGACCTTCCTCTACATAACAGTTCCAATAAAAAGAAGTTATTATTACATATAATATATAGCAGAGAAAGTACATATTACTGCTTAACAAATATTTTCAAATTGCAAAGAATTCTAATCTTTATTACTATAAATGCTGACAATGCAATGCGTTTTTGTACGATTCAGCGTAACTGTTATCGTCATATAAGAGTATCAAGTTCACGAAATAGTAGCAACTTCGTAGCTACTGTAGTCAAAATTAAATGCAAATATCGCAAAGTCGAGGCAACACTGCGCAAAGTCTTGGACTTGCACCTGCCTTTACGCAACACGCGGTGCCTTCCAAGACGAGTTTCTCTCGCAATCGGAAATAAGTACGAAACAAAGCGACGGCTATCGTGCGGTTCACAAAGTATTACGACTATCCCAAGTGCGCTGTTTAAAAACTTTCGCGCATTATCTGCATATGTTGCATTGACCATATCCACCGCAGCGGTTCTGTAACGGCTGCATACATTGTGATGATATTCGCTGATTTATTTCACCCACGAAATATTATACAACGCGCGAAATACGTTTCTAATATACCATCACGCAATGTGAAAAATTTATTTAATCTAAAAGAATAAAAATGTTTTGAAAAAAAGGAATATTGGAGACCAGAGTATGGGCGTGAAATATTAAAGATTTATAAGAGAAAATTTTAATAATATTAAGTTAATATAATAATATTGGTAGATTATTTCATATCTGTAAAAAATTTAATAAAGTATGATTTTATTTCCGTAATTGAATATACTGTATTATAAAGTTTTATATTTTTTTTTATTTAAATTAATATAATTAAATATTATACAACTAGATCTTTACTTTTTACTTCTATTCTTCTATATTGGATACATTTCATGTCGAATAATTTAAACAGAATCACTGCTTTACTATGCAAACGGACGTTTTGCCCTGCGGGTAGATTTAACCGACGAATAAATATGTTACTCATCTAGCGAACACCTTGGCATAACGAACGAGACGGTTCAGCGAGAGAGGGGAAGAAGTCCATCAGGAAAATTGAACAAAACTCAAATTGATCCGGAACTCGCGGATCCCCGTGGCTTTTCGTCGAAGCTTCCGCTTGCTGTTCCCGACAGTAATTAAATAAGCCGAGTTATACGGAGAAGGAAAGTTCGCGAAATTCGCGAACGCGCCGCGTGTACGTTAAAACCGTCCGGCGTCGGGAAGTTTGCGAACAAACGTTATTGCACGACAAAGGCATCGCTAGCGATATCATTTGCTATCATATTTATAAAATCTCATCATACGAGAAACTATCGCTCTTGAATTATGAAGAAAGAGACATGAAGAGAATAACATAAGAGCTAGGCAGAATTAAAGAATTTAATTATATATATCTATAATAAATATATATAGATATAACTTTATAATGATGTAAAACTATCAAAGTATTAAATTAAATTACGAGTAATTAAATTATCATATTAAATTACGAATAAGCTATTACTATATTTATACATATACCATTAAAATTTAGTTCCTAAAAAATTTCTTATTTATAATTGTCTAGAATTTTTTAAATTATTTATTATACCCTTTTGTTGTTTAAGAAAACAACTATTCCAGTTTTATTCATAAATTTGTATAAAAATAATGTATGATATAATCTAGGTAAGAGATGGTTCACTAGGTCAAGAAAATCCTTTAATTTATGTGGCAATAGCTTTTTCTCTCTTGGCTTGAATAGAAATTATTTTTTCTTTTCCTGTTGAGAAAATTTTTATCTATACTACTTTTCCCATCGGAGTTATTCATAGCGTTTATGAAGTTAAGGTGAATTATTTTGTTCTAAAATCGATCTCTTTCATAAATTTTGCAATATGAAAGTTATTGAAGAAAATATATGGTATTATTAGATGAATTATATTTGAAAAATATGTGACAAAAATATTTGTTTGTTTATCCATTCGAGATACTTTTATGACATATTAATATGTCAAAATTAAAATAATTTTTTAACTATTAAATATTAATGTTATTTAATAAATAAAGTTTATATATAATATATATATACATATATATAAAGCTAATATAATAGTAAATAAATTCAGATGAGAAATTCCAGATATTTTATTAATAATGTTTTTATAATAAAATTATAAAAACGTTATCAATAAAATGTTAAAAAAAAAAATATAATAATTATACGACAATATGATAATATAAATATAATACAATAAACAAATTATATTAGCGCAACAACGGGATCCATGTACTACTCAATATTTATTTGATGAAAGAACACGAATTAATAAATTTAACAACTCATAAGTACAACAAGAAGAACATATAGAAGAGCTTCGTAATTTTTAACCGCATAACATGTTTTTATGCAATAATGTTCTAAAATAACTCTAAAATATCTTATTTATTATTTGTAATATAAGTCTCTGAGAGAGGATTTTTTTACTTTGAGTTAATTACCCCGCATCGATCGAATATATAATGGATTTAAACAATATTACAACAAGATAAGAACAAAACACAAAGATTTAAAAATATAGTATATCTAGTATAATACAATTATAAAATCTTAACGTATTTAAAATAAAAAATTTTAATGTATAACATATATCAATTTCAAGTATTTTTATGCGCGTATTGAAAGTTTTCGAAACTGCAGATTGTATTATTGTATATCTTTGAAAAAATAAAACATATTCGACTAAAAAAATTTTTATTTATGTCGTCGATCGATGCGACAATGTGTTCACATCCTCCCTATGGATGGAAGAAAGGAATGTTTTTCTCTAAAGAGCAGCCTCGTGATGGAGAAACGATATGCCGTTACGTATCGACGTGCTTGTAATGGAGCTGTCGAGCAAATTTTCTGTGATACAGAGCCGGAGGCGCGCGTCGTATCGCATCGACTTTAAATACAATGAAAATCGACCCTTATCGCCTCGCCGTGTCGCCTCGATGCTTTGAGGGCGATCAGTTGTTCATTATTCGCACTTAAATCCATCCAAGAAAGAGAGAAAATTGAAAAAAAACTATACATTATTGTTTTAGAAAAAGTCTCTTATGCAAGAGAAGAGAGTATAAAAGAAACTATACATAAAATTGTTATATATCAGTAAAAAGAATAATACATATATTACTGAAATATAATACATATTACTAAAATCTTCTGAAATAATCTCATTACGAAATAATTTCATTGTTAATTGAGTTGCATCGCAATATTTAAGCAAAACATTCAATTTTCTGTTTCAGGATCAGAATGCGCCAATTTCTGTACAAGTCCTTCATCCTCGAATTGCTGCTGCTGACAATCTTGTTCGCGTCGTCAGGTTTGGCGATGTCGAAGACACGCGACAAAAAGAAAAACATTAAGGAGACGAAGGAGGTGAACATCTGCGACATTCAGGGCCAGCAGGCACCGATCTATTGCTACTGCCACGATGGCCTGCATAATTCCACCGTCGTCAGTTGCTTGGTATTGAGCAAATTCGAACGGAACGATCCCATGTGGAATTATTTCAAATCGCAAAACCAGCTCGAAAAATTGACGTTCACGGTGCGTCAGATCGACAGTCTAGATTACGTACCCAGTCATTTGTTGCGCAATCTGAAGAATTTGCGCATAATCGTATTCCAGCATGGAAAGTTCCACAAGCTTGCCAGTTACACTTTTAGCAATCTCAACAGTATTATCGAGATCAATCTCAGCGGCAACATGATTGTCGAACTGAGCAATTATACCTTTGAGAATATGCAAAATCTCACTTTCATAAATCTCGACTATAATCGCATCTTCGAGATTATTAGGTATGGATAACCGATAAATGATAGTGAATTATATATCATTAAAATCGAGTATTATCATTATAACTTTTATCGACTTTGTTAACCTAATGAATATAATCAGATTATTTACAACTCGTTCTTAAATTTGCGTAATTTATTTTTTATTTTTATCAGTATTCATGTTATATATTATTTGGGCTATTTGCATTACTTAATATATTGAGAAAATATAATACGTAAACATAAAAAAAGATCTTTTAAAAAATATTTTACAAAATATACTTTACTACATTATTGTAATAATAGTAAATTGAAAATTATAAACTTTGTATATTGCAAATAGCACAAATAATTAATTCAGAATACTGATTAATGTGAATAAAAAATTAATATAAATAGAAAATCAAGTTTTATTTAATTAACAAACGCAGTAAAAAATGTGTGGTATACACGGTTTTGAAAACTTGTTACAGAGACACGTTTGTAAACTTGCCGAACTTGCGCAAGTTGAATCTGAATCACAACAACATTAGCATTGTTCATGACAAGGCGTTTAAGCTCCTAGGCTCGCTGCAGGAACTTGAACTGAGCAACAACCAGATCAGTATTATCACGCGCGACATGTTTTACGGTCTGCGCAATCTACATCGTCTCAATCTACGCGGCAATAGGATTAGCTTGATCGGCGAACGTAGCTTCGTCGAGATGTCGGAACTAGCCGAACTCGAACTCGATCAAAATCAGATCATGTACATATCCGAAAGAGCATTTGACAGCATGCGCAATCTCCAGAGGTTGCAACTTAATGATAATCAACTAACGTCGTTGCTGCCAAATTTCTTGGCTGGTGCACCTGGTATTAACTTTTTGGATCTGAGAGATAACTTACTAAAGACTGTGACCTTTGACAACGTGAAACCAATTATGACCAATCTCTACGAAATTAATGGCCATTTATACTTAAGTGGTGAGTACTCCGATTATTATTTTTAATAGAATTATAATATAGAATTGATATGTGAAAGTCTTGAAAGAAACTGTTTAGAAAATTATTAAACTTATTATCCGCTAAAAGAAATAATTTTAAATAAAAATTAGGTTAAATATCTCGCAAGTAAATTTGAGAAACAATAAAAGATTATAATGCATTAAATTAAGAGAGACAGTTATTCAAATTGTTGCGGATGTTAAATTACCTGCGGTGATTTGAAGCAACATTAATGATCAAAGTAGCAAGATTTAACTGATCAAAGCGCATCATGCTATTTGCGTAGAAAACAATCTGATCTGCGACTGTAAACTCACATGGATCTGGGGCTTGCGGAACGAGACGAAGAACACGAAACTGAGGGATGCCCTGGAGGAGCTGACTTGCTTCCTTGAAAGCAATAATGCAACGCAGAAGATCAACAGAGAAGACCTAGGGAGAAATCAGCCGCCAGAGATTTCCGGTAAGTTTTGCTTCATGCGTGAATACGCGCTAGTATTACGAATGCCTTTTGGCGAAATTTATTTCAGCTTTATGTTAAAAATGTACTCAATGTAGAAACATAAGGCTATTCTATTTGCTACATAATATATAAATAGGCACACAAATTATTAATTTAATTTCATCTATACTTACCCCAACAAAAGTTAAAAATAAAATATTAAGTAAAACAGAGTCCAGAATTGAACATAAGACGTTTTATAAGACATCTTTTAGACGTCTTGTAGGTAGTTCCCGCAAAAGAGTTTGAGATGTGTTATAAAAGACGTTTTATGTGTTCCAAATTTAACCTTCTTCTCCAAATTGTTTTCTGGGTAATTATTTCTTTTTGTACGTATAAACTGTTTTATATATATGATGTAGGTATATTTTATAACATTGGCAAAATGTATTTAAAAACTGAAAGATATTTATAAAAATATTTCATAATTAATTATAATAATCAAGGTATACATACACGTTAAACAAAAATAGAATTCTAAAAACAGAAAGAGAGAGAGAGAGAGAGAGAGAGAGAGAGAGAGAGAGAGAGAGAAGGACACATTTTCTTCGATATAACATTTGATATTTCTTATTTTTTAAACGGAATTTTATTATATTGTATTACAGACGAATACGGCGACAATAATTCGAGAGATTATGATAACGAGGACGACACTGAGGCTGAGAGCGGTAGTTATTTCGATGAACCTGACGATGAAAATTCATCGAATTTTCGTACCAAGGTAAGAGTTCTTCGGTTTTTTAATTGCACATAAATAATAGTATACATAATGAGGTTTTTCGAAATTTCTCTTGCAACAATATTATAAATATTGTTTGATCAAATTAATTTCTTATATTAATGTTTTAATTGCTAATCTTCATCACTATTAAAACGTAATTTTAATTTTATACCTTCACACATATATTCAGAAAAAATTAACACTAAAAGATATATATAGTATATATATAATTAAAAATAAAAAGAAAAATACACGGTACATAAAATACCATTTTATATCTATGTATAATTTCTTAACTTTCTGTATGTATATTACATTTAAAAAAATATCTACAGCACCAAGTTCTGCTTATATTTAGAAAACGAAAAAAATTCTATAAATTTAGAATCAGATATCATAAAATAATATGATAAAAGTAACTGTAACTTTTTTTTCACATTGCTAATTTAATTAACCTACTATTGCATATGTACGAATATATATTATAAAAATATAATATAAATCTACCTTTCATTTGATCGAATTACATCAAAACTTTTTTAATTCATTGCGTAATTCTACGTAGACCATTTTGATTTTAATTTGCAGAATAATCGTGAGGATAAGAAGTGCTGTATAAAACATCTATTCGAATTGAAGGTAGAAGAGCTGCCATGCCCGCAGCTTTCGCGCGAGGATTTGATGGCCTCCGAACAGCCATCCAGCCGCCATGAAAACGCCCGCGTAGGCTCCAGCTGGTTCAGCTCTGGTTCGATCTCGGTTCAGGCTGGTCAGTCCGTCCTCGTTGCCTCATTGCTATTGCTAGCTATACTTTTTTTCACGTAGAAGCGGCTAAGCGTTCAAAACTAAAGCGATATAAACGCCATTTGGCGTCCCGATATGCTCGAGTGAGCGAATGGAAAATCGTACACATAAACGAAACGGGACGTGAAAGAAAGTGTATGTTTATGCGTGTGTATTTGTGTGTGTGTGTGTGTGTGTGTGTGTGTGTGTGTGTGTGTGTGTGTGTG
>NW_017279354.1:446518-568636 GCF_001594065.2 Cyphomyrmex costatus | reverse complement strand
TGTGTGTGTGTGTGTGTGTGTGTGTGTGTGTGTGTGTGTGTGTGTGTGTGTGTGTGTGTATGTGTGTGTGCGCGCGCACGCGTAAGCACTTACGTAGGAAACTAACTGGACAAGAGACGTACCTTTAAAGCTGCTTTTCGAAGCACTTACAGTTATCGTTTAATATATGAAATCTTTCTAAAATGGTATCTGAACAGTCCAAACTTTAAAAATGTTGCACGAACGTGATTGCATATTGATAATGCATTACGATAAATAAAATCACTAAATTACAATTATCCAATACTATAACGCGGTTACATTTGCTCGTCATATTTTTAAAGTTAAATAATTTTTTTTTTAAATCTCTTATGTACTTGACGTGATAAAAACGTTCGTCATTATTTGAAGCGTGTTGTTATACAGAGTTTAATGGGTCAGCTGTAACGAGATGCAACATTTTATGTTCACAACAATTTACATGTTTACTGTGTTTTCAACATAAGCCAAAATAGTAGTCTAAAAATGACAAAGTTGCATACAGCGTTTTATTTTGCATATTGATCGAATTTAATTCGAGCTCAAATGCGCTCCCTTACATACTGTACGTCATTTCCGTATTTGTACAGTATATATGCGTAGTTTTATTGTATGTGTATTATAAAAATACCAAAGAAGGTGTGTATTATAAGTATACCATTAGAAATACCGCGCACACTGCCGTTTCTCGTTAACTATTTCGCTTACGTAAACATACTGCCATTTAGATCATAGTCCATTATATTATATTCAGCTAATTTTGACCGAGACGATGGGTCCAGCTACAACGGCTCCAAATATCGATATAATTATAAAGTCCTAGAAATTGCCAGAAATATTGCCACATAATTCAGAATAAATATTAAAATTTTAATAGAGAAATTAGGCAAGAAATTTTTTAATTGTTTATTTATGACTAGTACAATAATTATTCCCATTTTTCTACTAATTCCATTTATCTTAATTTTAAGAATGATTTAAACGTTTTGATAAAAATGTACTTTTCAAATTATTTTTCTTTGAGTATTTTTTATAGCCTTTTACAAGAATATAGTTACGAAATAGTAAATACACTGCCAATTCTGCTCGCTCAGTTCTATGGATAACTTTAGAATTTTGATATAAATTTACATAATACTTGTTTTAATATTGCTTTCTTGTAACCTTTTATACAATTATAAACATTAAATTTATTTACATAGCCAATTTTTTTTTAAATATTTAATTCGTAAACTTATGATTAAATCTTCATATTCTTAATATCTACACTTAACAGTAAAATTAAAGCATCATTTATCCTGCCTCCCAAAAATAAGCAAACTTCAAAAGAGAATAATTTCGTTAAAAATGATCATAAAAAATTTGTAAAAAAGCACTCTAAAGCTTGAAATCTCTACTTTCGAAAATGATAATTGATATTTCGATTTGATTAATTCTTTACGAATGCTTTTTTACAAATTTTTTTACGATCATTTTTTACAAAGTTAGACTCTTTTGAAATTTGCCTATTTTTGGGGAGCAGGATAAGTAATCCTTTAATTTTGCTGTTGAGTGTATTTTTAACTTCTCTATATTATTACAACACTTACATGAACTCCGTATTCTTAACACATACCCTTGTGTATACATACATGCTATCACATTTTATCATGTGACAACGTGATCACTCGATCATAATTAGAAAGGTAGACGGAGGTTGTCATAAGAACAAGGGTATTAATAGATGTTTTTTATTAAATAGGAGTTTCTTCATTATGTACGTATGCATGCATGCGTATGTTATAAGCATCAAATGTCAACGCGCAGGCGCGAATGAGAGAGAAAGAGATACAGCAATTATTTTCTCATTTTCTTTATTTTGGCTTTCAATCTAAAGCTTTATCGGCATGAAAATCGGCCACTCTATTTATATTTTTATCTATTGTGAATAAATAAATGTTTATCAATTTTTATTTATAAAAAATATCATACGTTATCATTACTCCATTTGCCAACAGCACAACAGACGCATATATTTTTAATCTGCGCATGTGCTATCGAAATAAAATTGAGGGCTGATGGAGGATGTTCTCTATCTATCATGTTAAGAATACGGAGATTTGAGTACATTATTAAGTATTTGACGAATTATACATATTTTTCATATTAAGTCAATAGTGATGATCATTTGTGATGAGTGGACTTGGATCCTTGGAGTATGACTTGATATCTAGAATATCAAAAATATCAAGAATTGATGATGATGTACAATTAAAAAAAATTAACAAAGGCATATGGTGCGACTATAGAACGTCAAAATTAATATGATTAAAACATTTTTTAAGAAAAAATAGACACTATTTGATTATAAAAATTAAAGATTTTCTACTACTAATTTTTTGATACTCATCAATAAAAGTTAAGAAGGCAACAATTGAATTAGTTGATTATGAAAATGCACGAGTTATGCTACGTTTTTTTTTTTACAGAAAAAATGCTTTTCTTTCTTTAATTTTATCGTGCATATTAGCATTTTAGTGCATATTTGGCATTTATAGAAATATAAATAAGCGCTTATTTCAATTTAAAAGAATTTCAAAAAAGATTTCATAATCATGCTTTTTTTGTAACAGTTGCCTATAAACAGTATAAACAGATCAATATTTTTGCAATTAGTAATCCTATTGATTCTCTTTTTTTATGCAGAATGTATTGTGAATTTTATCATTGATCAAGGAACTATATTACATTAACTTAATTTCATGAAAATGGTAACTCATGTCCGCTTTATAATAACTGATTCAATTGTATACGAATTATTTAATATATTTTGTTTAACTATCCTCGTGTGTCTAATTGATATTATACTTGATATTATACAAGAAATATATATACTTTTTATCCTACAAAATATATTTCTTGGTATATATGAAATGAGACTGAAAACAAGAAATTTTGCAAACAGCGTTTTTATCATTCCTTTTACAAGATTATAATCGTGATTTTTGTGTGTGCGCAATATGTAGCAAGCAAGTTCACAACGATTACGTCTATGACGATCTGTTTGTCTGAGATGCACTTTCTTGTGTTTTTTGTGTAAAAGTCTTAAACTATAAATAGACTTATATTTTAACCTTTAGATAGTTTAGATGAAAGAGAAAAAGGACGAGATTAAAAACAGAAAGCGCAACAGAAAGCGAACAGACGTAATTTGCAACAATCAATTAGGAAAAACGTACGATATAAATAACGTGAAACATAGCCTGCCCCTACGGAACAATGATAAAGAAAAGAATTATTAATAATGTTGAGGTGTTATTTGTCATAGTATATGCGTTGTCATAGTATCGTGATAATGTTTATATAATATATGAAATGTCGAGTCGCAAAACGATATCGTAGGGGACGCAAGAAGATTGACAATCGAGACCTTTTTTATAATCATAAGCTACAAGCTTATTTTAAATGTCATAAACTTAATTTAGATTCCGACTAAAAAGTTATAGCTAAAAATATTTAATAAAAAAATTTGTGACTATTTTTACAATAATCTAAAAGTGGCTTTTAAGATTTACAATTTTCATAAAGAAAAAAATTAAATTCCAATTAAATTTTTCTTTTTTGACAACAATTTCATATATTTCTTCTTACTCTCTTTGATTAACGCATTTATTAGTCTTACACACACACACATACACACACATATTTGACATTTCTTTAACTCTTTAAATCCCCCAAAAATATATCGTAAAAGAAATTTAATTTATGTTTTACCATGTTTGATGAAAAATGCTAAGTGTTTTCTTTTCATGTTGAATCTTTTTGAATTACATTTATAGATTACACAGTAGAAAAAAGAGATTTTATAAATAATTGAAGGAAATATCAGTAATGGGCCAAGTTAATATATAACGGCAAATTAAATAAATAAGAGCAATAAAATTATTTAAACATGAACAGTTTTCATTATTGTTTTATATTATAAATATGTGTATTTAAATATAAAACATACATATGCATGTTTAAATATAAATCCTTTTTTTTTTTTTAATGAAAAAGCTGTTTTATATTATATTAGTTTATTTTTCACATTAATATACTTTGCCGTATTCATTACACTTTTTTATATTATTACAATTTAAACTGTCGAATTAAATTATCGAGTTATACATTATTAAACTGCCATGATATATAAACGTTTAAAAGATTACCACGATAAAGCAAATACTCTTTTATTCTACATATACATACATATATATATAATAAATATTTTTATCTTCTTCCTTTTTAATTGAATTGTCGATTCTTGCTGTTCGCTCGATGCCATAGTGCGGCATGACACCTGTTGTCAGTTGAAAGAAATGCGCGTATAAATTAAAGTGTTCCGGGGTACTGCGTACACAACACGTTACTGGGTCATTCGTAAGATGCAAAATTAAACCATGATACATGAACATATTTAGAGCCGTAAGTTTTCAATGAAACAAGATATTATTAACTAATTTTTTTAAATTAAATCTGGGATACATAGAGTCTGATGAAACATTCAGGAATTTGATTAGGATTATTAATTATAACTATAGATAATTCTGTTAAAAACAAGTGATAAGCAAGATTTATTGGAAAGAATATAAAAAAAGAAGATACTATATAATCATATAAGACATTTAACTTATAGATACAAAAGTTAAGAAAAGTTTGGTGTTAGCTGTTAGGAATCTCTCCCATACACAATTTATGATCTGCCTGATCGCACTAAGTAAAATAAATAAACTAGGTAATTATTGAATCTGATAAGTGAATGAACAAGTACACTGTCAATCCCGAGTCGTTATAAGTCATAGTAAAATGGGACCCCGTGACTTTTCCATAGGGTTTCCTTCTTTCTCTTTTTCTCACTCTCCTATTCATTCTTTCATATATTAATAAGTCTATTAAACATGGAAAGAGAAGGTTATCATAAAATTAAAATCTGATTGGCTAATGGATTATAAATTCAATTATGATACTAATAACTAAGGTAGGTAATTGAACAATTTACTAATTTATTTCCTATAATTCATTTTGCAAGTCTCCCGATTTGTCTGTTCAACTTTCTATATACATATATATACCGTTATTTTAGACGCGTTTATTTGAGTAAATTTATTTATTAAAGGAACAATATTTCATATTATGTAGGATGTCTTTTATAACGTACAAGAAGATATTTCTTGGGAGAATGCAATAATCTTTTTACATATGTACTATTAATTTAAGGTCTTAAGTATAAACGCAACAATAATAAATTAGGTTTAATCTATTTATGGATTTACCATCAAGCGGTGTAATCTGTATTATGTGTTCTTTTGTAAGATTTAACAATAATCAGAAATAAATCGTCGAAAAATAAAGGAGCTGTTTCTCTTTTCTTCCAGTAATTTATTCCCATCAAAATTTATCCTATTAATTTCGCATTTCTCATTGACAATATCAATAGAATATGTATAAAAATTTTAATTAAAAAATTGTAACATTTACATAGTAGAACTTTTTTATTCTATTTTTTACTGTTTTGAATCAGTTTTTATTCTAGAATAGTTAGCCTCTTGTCAACTTAACATTTTCTCTTGTGTTATTCTTCCATTATACATTTATCACGTAATTACATAATTATACATAGAATAAGACAGCAAGTGAAATGTAGTACGCAACATTTTTATTCTGCGCTTGTATCATTAGAATAATAGTACGAAGTAAATTTCTAGAGTAGAAAGAGAAAGAGAGAAAGGTGGTTCTAATTTACGATTCCAGAATAAAGTGTTATATGTACAATGTTTTATACTGTAATGAATAATATGATATTTACATTGAAATGAATACAAGAAGGAATAAAGTTTAAGTTTTATTTCAGATATTAAAAAATGTGAATGTGTTGAATTTTTCATACATATTTTTGTGTATGTATAATAGGAAAAGAGATGGGCGATAGAAAAAATAATGAAGTGAAGAATCATAGAAAAATTCATAAAAAGAAAACGAATGTTAAAAGGAAAATAATGGAAAAGTACCAAAAATTTGTTCAAGTCAGAGAGGGACACAAAGAGAAAAAGAGAGAAAGAGAAAGGAATGAAAAAAGAGAAGAAGAAGAAAGGAAAAGGTATGAGAAGGTAAGAAAATGAATTGAAAAACTATAGTAAATTACTGAAATACATGCAAATGTCCTGCTTCAATTTAAATGTTTTAGACAAAATAAAAGATATATATTTTTTTGTAAATATTAGGATAAAATAAAAGAATGAAATTTACTATAATTTATAATTAATGGTTATATCTTAAATCACATTTATGGATTAATAATTATGTGTCTGAATGCGTTAATCCTTTTCTCAATAATTGTGTTTATCAAAATTTTTATGAGTTTTAATATATATATATATATATTTAGAACTCATTTATTTATTATTTATACACTTCTTACTTTTACTTATTTATAACTTTTTGTTTATTTATTAATTATATTTATAAAAAGGAAAGTGTTATAAATTGAAAAAGTCTGTACATACGTACTGTAAGCATTTATAATGCGGTTTTTCTATGAAAGATGCAAACAGGAACTAATTATTAAGTAAAAATTAATTATACAAATATTAAAATATGGTATTTAATATTAATGTTTACATGCAAGTTTAAATAATTTGGTGCATACTTTGCATTTTATATGTTGGATATTATAGTATATCAACATATTAAATATTGCCCATAACTATGTGATCATTAGGGCGATTGTTATCATTTCGATTTTTTCCAAATTCGTGCTGAAATTCCTCTTCCATGTCCCAAACAACCTCATCATCGAATTTCTGCTGTTCAGTGACCCACCCGCACATCATCGTACGTAGAAGTAAACCTGTAAATTGAGTTTTATATACGTACATAATCAGACGAAATAAATGAACAAAATTAATAAAACATGAAATAATCGGCTCATTTATAAACAAGTAAAGACAATCCAATTTAAGGAAAATACTAGTTTAAAGAATGGTTAAAAAAGCCGTGAATTGGCACTAGTTCAGACAAAGGTTTAAACTAATTTCAAAACACCAGTTGAAGTTTTTATATGCACAAAGAATGAAATCAACGATTGTTAATACATAAAGGAAAGAAAAATAATTGTATTATTGCACATATACATCCGCGCTTTAAGGTCTTGAATTAGATTTTACAATTTATGTATAATTTGATGGAAAAAATTGCATTATTGAATTTCTACCAAAGAGAGGTACAGAAAGAATAAAAGAGAAAAGCGAGACAAAACCAGAAAACAGCCGGATAGGGAACAAAAGAAGGAGGGAGAAAAGGAAAGATGAGAAACAGAAAGGGAGAAAAAGTATAAAAAGAGAGATAGAGGAGATAGAGGAAAATGATAGAAGGAAAAAAATCTGATAGGAAAAGACTTAGATGTAATGGCTATAGAGTTGTGCGTTTCCAATTTTAACTGACATCAGCATGTGTGCTCTATTAGATTTGTTAGAAAGAGAATGTTAAAAAGTATCAGCACCTCTCTTTAATCCGCTTTGGATGTGGAATGTAAATGAGTAGATAAAAGGAATGGAGATTTAAGGCTTTCGTTCACTCATCACTATTATTTCGCTTCACCTATAATTTCAGATTGTAATGTTAGCGGAGAAACACACAATAGAATTTTCACAAATTGTATTTAAATAGAAATGTTTTCCAAGAAAACAACATTTGCAGTCGATAGAATAGTCTTATAAAATAACTAAACTATTTTCTTGTTTCTGGAACAAATTAAGCTACATCATTTATTCCCATATATTATTAATTTAACAGTTTGTCAGTTATAAACTTAATTTCTTTTGTTTTCTATTATACATAATTCATTTTCAGAGTTTGCGTCGATTTGGCGCTTATATGCATTGTAAGCTTTATTCTATTTTTCTTTCACATAATGAGCGATAAAGATAAAATGAAGCTTTCAACATGAGCAAAACCAAACACAGCTCAATATATGTTATTTATTTACTAATATGAAACAGAAGAAGTTTTCTATATACTTTACAAGTCAATTCTATCGATTATAAGTGTTGTTTTATTTCCATATTAATGTGTTTTATAAGAATTTGTATTGTGTATTTTTTGCTTTCGATATCACAATCTGAAAAAGTCGTGGTAAATATTAAAATAGGAGCTTCAACTTTCTGTGATTATCACTACTACCGATATTTAAAAAAGGTGAAAAATATATTGAATGATTTTGCTAAAATATCTAAAAATTTATTTTCAAATAATTTAGCTGTATATAGATAGAAATGATTTTGTCAAACCATTAAAATAGTTACATCGAAAACTTAAACATAATGAACATATAGATAAAAAAATGTTTTTCTATTTTTTACTTGTCATAATACTATATGTGCGACATGGAGATTGAAGTACCTGTTATTAATCCAGAAACAATGGAGATCCCAAGGGTAATCGCTAGTGCCAGTAATTGATATCCCGCTTGCTGATACGCCGTTCTATTGTATCCCGTTGATATTCCATAATTGTCGCGCATCTCGCTAATTTTTAACTCTGAACTCGGTGCCCGTGCAGGAAAAATCTTAATAAATATAGAGATTTATCAAACATAAATATAAAGAAAATTATAAGTAAATTATTTTAACTCTCTTAACATTAATTATAATTTATTTTTAACATAAAATTTACAACATCTTTTAAGAACATTCAAATTTTCGACCATTTTATTTTTAAACTTTTTATGCATAGTTTAATGGAAAACAGGTAAAATAGAACAGAAGTTAAAATACAATTTATCAAACATTGTATGTACAATATTCCGTTTCACTAATATATTATAATAGATATTCCTATAATAGTTAGGTAGTCCATTAAGCTTCAAATTATCATTTCATCTTTTCATTTTACGTGTAGAAGTTATTTGTGCGATAATTACCATAAGGTGCAAAAATATTGTTTTAAAACTGAGATGATTAAATTACAGTTTTGCACAGTATAACGTAAATAAGACTAAATTACTCAAAAATAATAAAATGATTAATTCGAATTTCAAGACAATGAAATTACGTACTTCGTATAGGGAGTAATCGTAAGTGGCTTCCGTAGCTAAGCATGCCATAAGTGCCCCAAAAAATGCAGCTATCACGCCAGGCATTCCATGTAAATTATGTACCCCGCAGGTGTCATGGATATAAAAATGTTTCTGTATAAATGGCTGTAAAAGGAGATAAAGAAATTAATATAAAAATAATTTATTAGAAAAAAAGAACAGAGGCTTTGCAGAGTCGTATAACTTACTCATTGTGTAACAGAAAAATTCTTAATTATAATAGCATTTAAGTTTTTCGTAAAAATTCAGTTCAACGTTATAAAAAAATAAAAAGGTTAAAGTATTTGATTTCTGCTAATTCTAACAATAACCAAACATTTACAGATTAATCTATAGATTAATCTAATATTTTTTTCTGCGATATAATACTTCTAATATAAATTTGGTACAAAATGTGAATTACTTCGTAGATTATTCATTTTTGATAAAACATAAAAAACAATTTTAAAAACAAATAATTAATCCACTATTGCAATTGCATAATAATCTTCATTATTACCGTAAGATATTTGTATCCCAGCACACTAATTATACCGGATATGGCACCAATGATCAAAGCACCTACTGGTTGACACATCATACCTGTGTGTATTGAGAAAGTTCAAATTAGAGGATGGCCTCCTTGAACACTGAGTAATTCATAATTACTCTGTATATCGATTTATTAAATTATAGTAACATATCGAAGAGAGAAAGTTTAATCAGCTCAAGGTCAATGAAAAAACTGACTGAAATTACAAAAAGTAAAGACACATTTTAATCAACATATTTAATCACTTTCTTATTTTGCTGTGTGCGTTATAAAGTATTTTACGTATTATATAAAAATACTACATATATATGTGTATAATATGCATATATAGATATGTATAACATTTTTTATCTAGTAGTTGCATGTTAAAGAGTTAATAAAATCACCTGCAGCTGTGCCAATCGCGACACCTCCAGCTAAGGTCGAATTCTGTACGTGTACCATATTGAATTTGTTATCCTTAGAAACCAATGCCGACACAGCAAACGTGATCACGCAGCTTGCAGATATTGATAACAGAGTGTTGATTATAGCTCTCTGTTGATCATCTCCTGTCAACGCAGCGCTATTGAATGACGGCCAAAATAGCCATAAAAACACAGTACCTGAAGGTAATAATTAATTATCTTACTATTCTATTTTAATGATTAATACTTTCAAAATATCATAAAATTATATTTGAAAAAGAATAAAACTTAATGCAATGTTAATCTTCATCATTACTATAGATATGCAAACAGTTTTGACATACCGATCATGGCGAAAACGTCTGATTGATAAGTCGATCCTTCCAAATCATGTTCCTTTGGTTTTTCCTTCAATCCGAATACAAAGCTAACTGCCAATCCAAAATATGCACCAAACACATGAACGAACATACTATCACCAGCGTCGACGACCTTAAAAATATGAAAAAAGTTTACATATAATATAAGAAAGTATAACTTATCTCTATTTTACAGAAATTATATCATATATTTATAAAATAATAGAAAATATACATGTTCTTATATAATATATGTGTGATAAAACATTTATCGTCATATTCTAATTTTAATTATATATTACAATCATATACCGGGTAGTCCATTTAAATCGAACACACATCTTGAATATTTCGTTTATTTTTGACAATACGAAAAAATATTTCAAATAAAAATGGAACGGTGTGTCGAGGAGGACACGTTTTAGTCACGTTGTTTTTTTTTTCTAAGTGGAGGCGTTAAAAAGATATGAAGGTCACCTCCACTATTTTAAATGGAATTATGTAATTTTTTTTAGATAACATGATTCCTCTAATTATTTTGCATATAAAAGTATTAAGGTAGAGATACCAAAAAACCAATAGTTTACGAGATATTTTACACTTTATTTTGGTACATATTGACACAAAATGTTAAATAACTCGTAAACTGTTGACTTTTTGATTATCGTACCTTAATACTTTTTGTGAACAGAATAGTAAGATAAATCAAATGGTGTAGAGAAAACACATTATGCAAAAATAGGAATAAACTCACCATAAACAATTCTTCGCCTACGTATTTATTAATGGTGAACATAATCAACTCCACTATTCCCATGAACACCAGTTGCATATAAGTCACTTTGCCTAAAACTGCTCCCATGGAGATAAGCGGTGTAGCCACAGCAACGTCTGCACTAAGCAGACTGAAAAATTCCGTAATGATACATATAATGAAGATACAAATATCTTTATTCAAATTTTTCTATAAAGAGACTAATTTTTATTTTATTCAAATTTAGAATAAAAATAAAACGTTTATGATGTTTCTATACATGTAAAATAAAACTAATATGAAATTGTACAAAGTTTTAAATAAGACCTTTATGTAACTACATAATAATTAAGAAGTAAACGATCAAGCTAGAGTTTAAATGCTGAAATAATTCTATGTAAATTTATATACTACATGTATGTAGTATTTTTTAAACCGCGCGCCGAAATTATTATATTTTCGGTCTTTTGAAACGCAGTTTGATTAAACTACTGTAGTAATAACAAATTAAATTGACTAGCAATTTAATGATTTGATGCTCAATCAGGCATCTTATTAGAAAGATATTAATGTTCATTAAGATCTTTATATACATGTAGTACATAAATTCACATAGAATTATTTCAGCACTTAAGATCTAGCTTGACCATTTAGGGCCCTTATTTCCTAATTATAATATAAAATTAATAATTATCTTTATCTCTCTACTGTAATTTTTAATATAAATTAAAATAAACACTAACCTCTCTAACGAGAGGTAAGCCTTATGGCCTAACTGTATGTTCATTAGGCCATCGCAGATTAAAGCCACCTGGACGAGAATTGCACCTACGAGGAAAGTCAGACCAACAGCGCTTTGGCTGTACTTTTTGAGGAATGTCATCAGAAAGCCAAAACCAATCCAAATCATCACATGGACATCTTGATACACTGTACCATTTTAGACAAACCCCAAGAACAGAAAAAGAACAAGCGTTTCGTTTTGTAAGTAATATATTCGTGACAATTTATGTCAAGTTGATAAGTGTAAATATGTATTATGTAAAATATGTATTAGAATTATATTACCAATAAATATTATATTATTACTGGAAATATATTATAACTTTTTGCCTGTGTAAAATTTTTTATAATTTAAAATGGATTTTGATTGATTAAAGAGATAAAAGTAATAGAAAATTATAAATTTGCAGCGCATAGACACATGTATCTGTAAAGATACAAAAAGATATTATTTATAATTATATATATTCGTACCCTCGGTTTTAATGTGATTAATTTGCTGTTGGTTCATACATTTCTGTTTCATTCGTTATTGTGTTGTACATTTCATTTAATATATTATCGCATGTATCATTAAGACTTACATTTATCATTTAAAATTTTTTAATTTTTTAATTCGCTTAGCATGTTTTTTTTTCAATTTCACATTTATTAATTTCATTTCCAATATATTTCTTCAATAAAGAACGTAACTTTTACTTTATCGCTTTTTAACGATTTTACAGAATAATAGAAAATATTGAAAATTGTTTTCATTAAATAACTAACATAAGATCACTGATGAGACTTGGTAAATAGACAATCAAGAACAAAAATTTTACGCTTACATTTTTCATGATTATACACTGCTTCAGATTTCAATAATATTTTCCATGTTTTATACGTATTTGAGTCTTTCTTGGAGATATACATGTATTAAAGAGAAGAGAGCAGGAGATTTCAAAATGAGTTGACAGTAAGCGGAAAAAACAAATAATAAGGAAAAGAAGAAAATAACTGAAAAATAGAAACGGTAGGAAATGGCGGCATCGATGTATGTTAAACTCACGTGTATATGTGGTGGGTAGAGACTTTGATTGTCCATTCAAATAAGGATGGACGCTATTCAGTCGGTTACTGGCATCTGCCTCCTGGGCATAATCATATATAGCAATAAAAGCACACAACAGAAAACCCTCGATAAGAAGAAGTATGATTGCGTGCTCTGACCCATAGCACATCCTCATTCGTACCAGCATTGTACAGAGATTGACTATATACCGATGAAGCCACCGCAATGTATGGCGAGTCATACGGTAAATGTGCTTGGTCGTGACTTTATCGAAATTCTTGGTATTTTTGTATTTCGTGAAAATTGATTCATTTTTTTTCAATGCATATACATATGCGTTTGAATTTAATTGATCATATAGAAAGTGTACACTTTGAGTTTCGAATTATATAATTCAGAAAATTAATACAATTAAAATTTTTCAAATTCAAAAGAATATAAAAATATTTCTTTTCATTATATATATATTTGTAAATATAAGTGTTAGGATTAATTTGTTAATTTTTGTATTATTGTAATTTCACGATTATTATGCAGTTATTTCTAAAAAAAGAAACAAAAACGTATAATTTAATTAAAATTGTTATTATTGAATTTTATTCTCTATTTAAAAATAACTTTTAGGAACTTTTTTAAAGAAACATTTTAAATATTTTAAATTAAAATAAAATTTTTTTGCAATTCTTTATACAACAGTCTTATTTACTTTTATTTGGAATAATTATAATTTATTAATTATACTAGTGTACTAATTAAAAAAAATGAAGTAATTAAAGATCTATTATATTAAGTATAATAATAAACGTTGCAAGTAGACGTTAATCGGAAAAAACGTTGACATGACAATTCACTGACAGATGCTGAAAACGAACTGTTTCCAATTGAACGCACAAACAACGTCTCTCTCCAACAAATCCTTTGAACATGTGATAGTGAATCGATATTTAAAATAGGAAAGGTCAAGATGGTCAGAACTCGTAACTCTTATTCATATGTTAACGTGTCTATTTCTCCTTTTGTGCAACGTATAATGCAGAATATACAGATATAAAAGATAATCTATTTTAATTTTTCTATACATTCTTCTTCATTTAAAAAAATGTTATTTATTTAAAAAATGTTTCTCTCAGATTAAACTGATTCTGTTTTGAATAGGACACGGTCACCATATTTTTTTAGATAAACACATTTTTTTCTAGATTTCTTTTTTATTTTCATATTATCCTTTTTCTTCCCACAAAACAAACATAAATAAATAAAGCGTAATAAAATCTACTTACTCGGATAAATTCGTAATGGATTATCTTGCGATTTTTTTATTTGCCCAGATTTGTCGGCGGTGCCTGTAAATATAATTAGCATTTATTTTAAACATGCTATTATAGAAATTTCTGGTCAATTTAATATTGGCCAATTACTGAAAGTAGTGATTAATTACTGCCTTTCAATAATAAATTGGTTTGTATTAAATTTCTGTAAAAGCAATAGAAATGAAGACTATTTATAGTGAAGAATGTTTATGGTATAGTATAAGTAAATTACATGCAAAATTTAATCAAGTTGATTTATTCGAATAATAAAGTTAGAACTCGTAACAGTTTTACAATTTTTTTTAATGCCTAGAAATTTTGTAAGTTTTAAAAGTTTTTAAAATTTTTTTAAGCTAAATCCTTAAAATTTTTAATATTTTCAGAATTTTTGAAAAAATTATTATTCTTAGGAATATTTAATCTTTTTATTTTTTATGTTTAATTAAAATGAGATTATAAAGCAACTTTTTTATCATGAAAAACATGAAAAGCATTAATAATTTTTTAAAATTATATATACTTTATTTATTTTTAAAGTTATTTTAAAAAATTGTAAATTGAATTTGCATTTAATTTTAATTGAATTGCTATTTAATTTTAAATTTACATTCTTCTATTTTGTTAGCGATAATTTACGTGTATTTACGAATAGAATGCAAACTTGGAGACATAATCGATTTACACCAGTAATAATTTTTAACTACAAGACACACATAAAATGCACATGCACGCATTTGTACATATATACATATATGTATATATACTATATACTGACCGGTACGATTTTTTAGCAGATTAGCGTTCGCCTCTGGACCATACGTCATAAATGTTCCTATTAGCACGATTAGGATAATTTCGAGCAGAAATAGCATCAGTACTTGTTTCTTTTCAGTTACTGACGTATACATTGTCTGTAAAAAAGAATTTATTTGGATATGAGACATATTCAAAGTTGACACTATCAAAGGAAAATGAATTTATCACGAGAACATTTCCGCATTATTTTGCGAAAACTTTAGAAGAATTAAGAAATTTAATTCAAAAAAGATCATATCATAATTTTAGGAAAATTAGATTTAAATAAAATGAATTAGTTTTTACATATCCCTAATTTAATTTTAGTCGTAAGTTGATCACAAAGGAGGATGTTGAAAAGAGGCTGATTTTTGTCTACAAAGGTGTAAGTAAAAGAAATAGCGTTTTTTTAAATAGATTTTAATCTCCTGAATACGAAAATATTATAAATGAAAAGTTCGGGATCGATTGGGAACACCTTAAAAATTAAGTATGAACATGGTGTATTAACAGAATTCGAATGCTGTATAGAGTTATCACAAAACGCATTCGTGTGAGTTTTTTAAAGGGGAAGGTGTGTGTGAGTGTGTGTGCGTGCGCGCGCGCGTCTATTTTTTTGTATCTTTTATCTCGTTCTCTGTCGAATCCGGAACCGCAACGAAATATTGGTTCCATGTTTTTATATTTTATTTTTTTGTATTTTATACTTTTTTACTTTCTTTGTTTCATATTTTTTATTTCTTTTTTTATACTCTTTAATTTTCTTTTTGACACGCACGCACACACACCTATTTCTCCTCAAAAAACTCACACGAATGCATTTTGTGATAGCTCTATACAGTATTCGAATTCTGTTAATACACCATGTAGAACTAGTCACCTAATGTAGGATTAGAACATAATTACGTAGCTAATAATGTGGTGAACAAAAGACGTCACAAGACTTAATAATAGGTCGTTTCTGAACTGTACTACAAAGGTGTAAAATGTGCGCTCACACACACACACACACACACACACAAGCCGGTATTCATATTCCTTTCTTATTTTAAAACTGTCTTAAGTAATGTCTTAAGATGTTAATACGGTCCTTTAATTGATTCGTGACATCTTAAGACTGTATTTAAGACGGTTAATCTCAAATATCACTTAAGAATCGACTATGAATACCGTTTATAGAATACCTTCAGTACATCACAGTTTAAAAACTTATTAAGCTTTATGTATCTATAATACCTTATATATTCATCACACAAGCTATATTATAGTATATATAAAAACTAACTTATTTCATTGAAATCAATTTTTTATATATTTAGTGTTAGTTCTATAAAAATTATTACATTATTTACAATAATATTTTAACTTAATATGATATTTTCGCTTTATTGAATTAAACTAATCAAATCTTTGATAAAAAAAATTAATTTTTTTAACATCGTCTTTTTATTTTTTTTATTAAAAAACTATTATTTTATTCCTATTTATCTTTATTTGGCAATAATGTAGGCAATAATATAAAGAAGTGTATGTAGAAGTAGTCAAAGTTTTGTTGAATAAAAGATGGACTATTTTTTGAATGTTATAAAGAATGCAAAATGTGCGATATAAAATATATACCCTCATAAGACATGTTAATGTTATAATAATTTAAATGTTTAAAAAAAGAAAGATTAAGATATCTATATAGCACTTCATCTAAGGGACGTCCTAGAATGTTTTTAGGATATAGAGAAGTTTACTGAATGTCTTTGAATATCTATATAAATATAAATATATATATTATATGTATATATAGGTATATACTATATAATTAATAATTTATTTAAGAAACAACAATTAAACGCACTAACAACAGCGAATAGCTCTCATTAGCCTTACTATTCTTGTTATTTAAGAAATTTTAATTAATACCTTTTTTAAACATATATATGCATACATGAGCTCGTATTTGTAAATATACGAAGTTATAAATTTTATGGGTAAATATTGGATAAGTATTTATAAGCATTAATTGCATATCAATCAGTACAATACCTTTCCCATCGTATTTCGATAATTCAGGTTAATCAAACTGTCAGTCGCGCTTCTCACACTCACACTGATGGATTTTTGCCTCACACATTCACTGAAAAATATATTTTATTGCTCATTTTTACAAAGTAATTTATGCGCTCGTTGAATTTTATAAGAAGCGCAAAAAAAATCTAAATCTAAATATATAGCTGAATAAAAATTGAAAAATTGCTAAAATTAAGTAGCTGCTATTTTGTAATAAACAAACAAAGTAAAATAAGTTACACATTATATTATAAAAAATATGTCACACATAGTGTAAAAAGAAAAATGAACATACATATAGACTTATAAAAATAAATATTACAAAAAGAGATAATTAAATTATTGCATAATATTTAATTTTATTGAAATTTAGAAATATTTTACTTTATCACACATACTTGATTCGCTATTTAAAGTATTTATATGTATTTTAGCAGACGTAAAGCAGTATATAACTACCAAAACTTTTTTAAATTATTTAATTAGTTAATGATAAAGCAGTGTTTCTGTTTTCAAAAAATATATGAGAGTTAAATAATTAATCTATTTTTTTTTAATATATGGAGTCAAACATATCACGTATTTCTCACATTACGTATTATGTTGCATGCTTTATGGATCAGAACTTTGTTCTGTATATTACGTTTCTCTCTCTTACACCCAACAAATACTGTACATTACATTGTCAGATTTATCAGATTTAAATAGCAAATTCAAATGGTCAGATGGACAATGACTGCAGTAGAAATGGTTCTGTTGAATAATCTATATTAGCTCAGCTGGTGTAGATGACATAGGTTTCTATATACTATTGTTTATCTTTCTATGGTGGACATGATCCAATTACACTGCAGTTGCGCAAATTGTCATTGACCTCATCACCTCTCGCGTATATACATGTAATTTCTACTGAACCATTACATTTTTATATATATACATTTTATTAGAATAAATATCACACTTAATTTTTTTGTAAGATTAAGTCACTGTTACACTGAACATTTTATCATATTAATCATAATACAATATTACAAATATATAACAATAACTTTGAAGTTATTACCCAGTTTTAGATCTTGTTTTCACTCTTATAACTTTGTCAACGTGAGAAATGTCGCTTATCACTCGATGTCGCAAATCGTTCTGCCTTGTTTAAGCCTCGTTTAAACACCCATACCGAGGGTCGCTACATGATCATCATGCCTGTTTATATGAACCCCAAGCCGCAGAGAATTAGTAACAATTGTCGTCTTTACTTAATTTCATGCGTCCTTGTCATTTTATCAAGATACTCGATTTTTAGAAATATAAGAATCTACGATTTTTTTTATCCACATATACATGTATTCAAATTCTGAAGAGAAATTATCATGAGCTCATAAAGTTAAAATTCGTAATAATCCATTTAAGAAAGGAAAATTAAACTGATTGATGTTAATAACAAAATTTTTATATTATATCTATAATTATTAACATATTTTAAAATAGCTTTTGTATTTATATAATTAAGTATATGCTCTTCATAATGTACATATATGTAAATGCATATTATAATAGAAACGAGAAAATATGATTACGAAACTTGTTATTAACGTGTTATTAAATATTAACTTGTTGATATTAACTGCAATTTAGCAGTAGTAATAGAATTATTTAAAAATTGCTTACTAAGGTTAGCAAGAAAGTTTGATCAATTTAACATGAATAGTTGATACTTTATTATACTGCTATAATATATTTCGGTGAATTATTTAATAATTTTCAGAAAACGATCCCATCCTAGTCTAGTGACTTTATCTCATTATTATTTTATTTTGTTTATTATTTTTTATCTCATTTCTTATATAATTAAAAACGTTTAATTTATTTTCTACTTTTGCTAATCCTTTACTTTTTATACCTTCAATCTTCAAGTCTTTGATTTTTTTGATTTGTTGTAAAATTATAATACACATACTCATTCGCGCGCGTGCACGCACACATGCACGCACGCACGCACGCACGCACGCACACATACACACACACACACACACACACACACACACACACACACACATACACACACACACACAATGTGCTGTAGATTAATAAAATTGTTTTTCAGTAGTAAAAAAATCGACGTTACAAACATATTATTTATTAACGATGACATCTTATATGCAAGGAATGAAAAGTTACTTTTTAAAAGTAACAAAAGTTACATTTACTTATTAGCGGGTAAAAAAGTAACGAGTTACTGCCATTTCCTGCTTATATGTCAACTGCACGTGCTAAGATAAGAATGTGAAACAGTATCTGATAACAAACATTTTTTACACGCAACTACTACAAAAAAACGCAGTTAAAACTGTACATTCTTAAGTGTCTTTTAAAAAATAAATTCTATTACAATAAAGATTTATAATATATATATATATATAATATAATAAATACACATATATAAACATACATTATAATTTATAAAATTATTTATAAAGTTTTTAGGAAGATTAAAATTATAAAGAATCATCCCTCTTGCTATTTTTACATTATTATTATATACATTTATTAGAACAGTATACATTTTATTAAAAAATATATAGATAACTCAATTAAAATTTTGTATCATTATAATTTAAGAATTGATTAATTTATTCAATTATTACGCTTATACGCAATTGTAAGTGAATGTAATATTATCTAACTTTTTAGAGAATATAATAATAAATATAAATCTCTTTTCTCTTTGTCTTATTCATGAAATGTTACAAATAATAACAAATTTAAAAAATTATTAAAGTTAAAATTAAAAGGTTAATGCATTTGAAAATTTATATATATATACAATTTTTTTTTAAATACATCTATACATTAATCTTGGGAAACAGATATTAATTTAAAGAATAAGTTTTTATTTTTAAACTTAATCTTTACTTACCTTTATTTTATGTAACAGCTTTTGAAAAAGAAATGAAGAGAAGATAATAGATGAATAAAATTTTTCTTATGTTCATAGATTGCTTTTACATAAAACTATCTGTTATCACAAATCATTTTTGTATCACGACGGAATTTTGGAGGTCGAGCCGATATATCGCGCGGTAAGAAATATAATTTCGCGAATAGAATCACGAAACGTCCGACTACGAGGACAAGCGAAACGATACTCGGCCAAAGAAAACGAATAGTTCAAAATCAGTGGACAGATGACACGCGATCGATTTGTTCTGCTCAGGGAAATCGACGGTCAACATGTACCGATATAATTAGACTATACGTCGAACACGAGACAAACAAGTCGCCATTTGCAGCGGCGACCTAACATTCTATAATGCGAATTTCTGCAATAGGATATAAGCAGTTTGGTACCTTGCATATAAATATTAGTATATACAGTGGACTATTCAAATAAAAAAAATTCTATAATTCTGTTATTATTAAAAAAAAATACTTTAAACGAAAATTGTTCGGTATTTGACAGAACACGAAGTAGTAACAGTGCGACCAACTATGGTTTCCGAAATTAACATAAAAGATCAATTCGACTTTATAAAACGGGACGGTTTATTCATATTTTTATTAAATTGTCAACGTTTTTAATCAAAGCATTGTTTAATACATTAAAAATTCTAGAAATTATATAACGTCATGTTTACTATGATTTTTTATACAGAATATGGATAATTAATTGTCTATTCTGTGAGTCAAAAATATAATTTACAATTCATTGCATATATTTTACATAATTAACATTTACAGTTTATACATTTTATATGTCAAATGTCTACAAAATTTTGCAATAATCTTTTAAAAATGTGAAATATAAAAAGTAAAATATAATTCTATATAATATAAAATAAGATATAATTCTGTTTACAGTGAGATTATTAAATAAGAATGTCAACATCTTTTTTTCATTAAACAATGTTCTACAGTTAAATTGTAGCAAAAATTAAGAAATATAAAAATATACCCGGAAAATTTAACTCATTAATTCATATTAAAAAGTTTATACTATAAAAAAGTATCGAAAAATAGATATACATTTAAAATAGAAGTTTATCAGAAGAGAGAGAAATATTTTATCCCAACTGCCGTGTTTTCATAATACGGAAACAAGGTAATTAAAATCGACAGTGTTTTACAATACAATTTGAGAAAGCAAACACTTCAATTTCTCGCTTCTCTATCCTTTATCATTTTCAACCAAACGTCGTAAATCCAGATGACATGTAACTTGAACGTCGCGATTGTCGTGCGAAAATCCTCCGAATGTGTGTTTGCACAAGAGTTCGAGAGGCGGCATTTAACTCGAGAGACAATACTCCGTTGCAGTACTGCCGTCGTGTCACCGATATTTCCAAGAGAAAAATTGAATACGTGCTGTGAGTTTGAATGCGCTTTCGCTCTTCCATGATCCCTGATGCATCGCCTTTGATCAACTGCGGATCAAATTCTTCTCCGGATCGGCTGATCATGGTCGCATACGCGCAGATATATACAACAAAACAAGCACGGCAGCTAGGAAATTGCTGTCTGTAGATGCACCAGGCAAACGATTGCGACTCGCTATCAAACCAACTGTTTGCTTCAAATGATCTGCAATATTATATAATCCAATAAAACTCTTGATTTTCCTCTTTGTTTTACATATAATTTAATTTTCTACGAAGTAAAATTTATGAAACGGCAACATGTATAATAAAGTATAAGAAATATATATATAGACATTAACAAAGATATGCTTTTAAATTGTACCTTGTACATAAATATAATATAACATTTAAATAATTTAAAAAATTATACATTATTACATGCATTCTGACTTCTCATTACTTATTGATAATCTGCTATATAACAATACTTATAAAACTTTAATTCTTTAACTTAGTTAAGTAACTTATTAACTCGTTAATATAAATTAACATTTTTAATTGTTGCTACTATGACAATATTAATAAATTAATTATTTATAAATATATGTCAAAATACAATATATAATAGAATTTATTCTTAGAAAATCATAAATATGATACATGTACTACACAGTTCTTGAATAGATTATATTTCCTAAAATTAATAAAGTTATTTATAGTAAGGTAGAGAATCAAAGATTAAATTTAAATTTCTTAATTGTGTTACTGGCTCTTTGCCCTTCTTCTATATACTTTATATTTCCTAAAGCTTTATTTTATATACACTTAAAGATAACTTCATTTTCAACTTAAACATAACTTCATTTCATATTGAATAAAAAAAATATATATGTCATGTACGTATCTATTATAGAATTCATGGGACAAATCGTTTAAGTTATAATTTGAGTCAATCCCGACGGTCGTGCAATTAAATTATGATATCTCAATAATTGTTTCTTGACGAATCACTTATATTGCACGTGCTGTGTTATAAGCTAAGAAGTTGTGACGCCGTAAGTTCGGATTAATTTTAACGATAACGAGGATTTAACGGCCAGCTTTCCGAAGTTTCGAAAGTTCTACCCTGAAGTTTTCCCCAAAGTGCCGCAATTTGTGACAGTTGCATCGGGTCAGCTGGTCATTCGTTGTTTTATTAATTAAAAAAATATACAATGCAAAATTTGCACAAATAAAATGAAATTTTCAATTTAGATCAAATACTTACTTAAAGTAGAAAAAAATTTCGATTTTTACCATTATGATAAGTCTATGTTGATCTGTCTCAATGTCTACCTATACATAGTTTATTTAATGATTACACAATGTTATTCGTTAAAGGCTGTATGATGTCAAACGTACATTTTGATTTTAGTATAAGTTTAACTTACTTTGTGACACTTTATTTAATATTTCGACAAATACTATAGTTATGTGGACGCACCGATTTTTTATTAAATTTACTATTTTATTTCATTTGTTGGCCTATTGAGATATTGTAATACATGCGTCAATCGTTTGCAATCAATGTCAATTTCTACTCACTGGAGACTCACAGAGTCAATATTTTATTTTACATGCAAGATCCATCAATTTATCGGTGTACTGACTGTTGCGTTAAATTCGATGTCTGAAGAGGGCTCAATCCAGGAGCCGAAACCTGCAACGATATTTCTAAGTATTTTTTAAGTAATTTTTAAGTAATATCTAAATAATTGTTAAGTATTTTATTCTTTAGCAGTTATCATATGGAATTTTAAAAAATTTAATTAATTATACGGTTTATATATATGGTATATATTTGAATATTTGACTCTTACATCGCCCTTTGTCTTGTTTATTTATTTTTATCATTCAACTAAATTGATGCAATTTGTTATTGAAGTTATATGATTTATTCTTGATATGTATACTCTTTACTCAATTTAACTGAGAAGCATCAGTCATGATGATAATGAAGAAAATGATCCAACATCATAAAGCTACTAACAATATTGCTATATAAGGAAACTACAATAAATTACGGCAGATAAATAGATAATAGGTATATATACATATTTTTTTATATCAACTATATTTTTGTTATAAAATGTTTTATTATTCTTGAATCAAAATAGTCGGATTGCATTTTTTTACATTATTTACGAAAAAGCCATAAGTTATATTATTGTTTCGGTAAAATTAATTACTATACTTTACCTGTCTCGAATAAGATAATCTATTTACTGCCGAAGAAATCTAGGTAAGATCATTAAAAACATACAAATTTATATACATAAGTTTCGCATTTCAATTTATGAGTTAATTATATTAAGCTAAAATTAATATTTAAAAATTTGGTTTTTAACATAAATACTGCACTTTAATATTTGTAACAACTGGAGCTATGATTCTGCAGTTCTTAAGTAACAAGAAACTTATAACGTTAGGACGTTATTGTTAGAAACGTCTAACAATAAGTTACAGCATTACAGACTGACATGGAGAGACTCGCAGAAGAACATAGCAAAAACACGGATAGGACGTCGCGACGTGTCATTCTTGGAATCCTCTTTTGCCTCTAACTGTGAAAGTTTTATCTCGCATAAACGCGTGCCGAATTTTAAAACAAGGTACAAGAAACGTCACTTTTCCGTTTGACACGTTTATTGCAAGTCAATGTTGAATATTTTATAACGACAATATTCTCCTATTTGATACAATAGACTGCAGATTTAAAGATTTATGTTTGCAATAATTTTTTAAGGCAGTAATGTAGAATCTGAAATTTTTAGTAATAAATGTTAATAGATTTAGTAAGTTATAAGTACATTTATTTTTTAACATATCATTAAAAAATAATCTATACTTTCTCATTCAAAGAAATTTTAATTATCTCTGTTCATTCGACCTTTACGGTTAAATAATAAATCTTGCTCCATATGATGTCTGTTTAAAGATATAGAATGTAAAATGTAGGACATATAGAAAAATTAGACAGATTCATTTGCCAAGACAAGATCCAATTTTTGTATTTGTTAATTTCTTAAAGTTCTGAAATAATAGAACATTAAATCAACTTTAAAAAAAAATGAATAAAATTACCGGATTTTGGCCTAAACGATGCAATTCTTCCTTGTGTATGTTTTCTTGTATTCTTTGATATGCTAAATCATTTGTAAACGTTAATTTCAAATTGAACTGGATGGGAAAGTATTGAAAATTGTATCAAGGATCAAATTTTAACGAAATTGTGATACCCTTGATGCGATTTCAACATGTTCCTATCAGTTTGAAATAAATTTCTATCGCTTAAGCCAAAATCTAGTAATATTATCTAGTAATTTTATTTCTTTATTATAGTAATATATATAATATATATGTATATATATTATATTTTAAAAAAGGAAAAAAATTATTGTTTGAGATCTAGCTGCTCCAAGTTTTTTTGTACTTTTATTTTTTTTATATTATAATGATATAAACGTACATACATTACTTTAAAAATTCTTTTTTATTTTTATAATTTTTTTTGTAACATATATTATAAAAATTTATTTCTATCTGTGTGTGTTTAACATCTCTCTCTTTCTCTCTCTCTCTCTCTCCCTCTCTCTCTCTCTCATTCTCACTCTCACTCTCATTCTTCCACATTTTCTTTCTTTGTCCATATTCCATCTATTTTTTTCCATTCTGCCTTTCCCTTTTTTCTTCTCTTCTCCTCTTCTTTTTTCTTATTTTCTTTTTCTACTCTCTCGATTTATTTTTTTACCCCTTCTTCCCTTCCTCTCTCTCTCTCTCTCTTTATTTATGGTTTTTTCTTTCTTTCTCTTTTTTCTTTTCTTCTCTTTTCCTAACTCTCTCCCTTTCTCTCATTCAATCTATTGAACTATTTTCATCGAAATTCGTGGAAGAAAATCGCTGACCGGAAATTGAACTGTAACTGCAAAAATCCTGCCATGGATTTGTGCAAGAGTGCTATGCCTATCTATAAAATAGCATAACAAAGAAACCAAACACATACAATACAAAAAACATACATGTAATATGTAAAATATGATAGAAAATATGATAGAATCCTGAAAAATTTTAAATAACACAAAAAATTAGAATATTATAAAATGGAGAATTGAAAAAGAAAAGAAAAGGAAAAATACCTTTTATAATCTATGTTAGTATTTAAAAAAAAACTTCACAATTCAGGTTATAGAAAAAAATTCTCTTTACAATTTCACAGTTTCAATGTAAAACTTTTCTCGTAGTTTTTAAATAAAAACATTTTTCTCTTCATAACTTTTAAATAAAAAGACATTCTTTTTGCAGAACTGTTGTAGAGCTTTAATTTCGTGCAAAAATTTTTCGTTAAAAAGGCAATATTTCAGGAACTAATAATTTTGAATATTCAGTCCAACAATTTAAATTAATAAAATCTCTCTCTTGATAAATTTTTATTCAAAAATATCTCCAAGAAAACCAATAAAATTGTTCTAATATTTCAAAGTTACAGTATAAATGTATTTAATATGTTACTATTTAATATATGGAAAACAATCTCTATGCCTTGGCAATGCAAACTAAGTACTCAATTAATTATTTAATTTATTTATAAATATTAAACATTTTTTAGGTTTTTATAAACTAATTTTGCACCAAAGAATGATTGAGAAAAACGTTTTACGAAAGATAAAAGATAAACAAGAAAAATGTGCGCGTATAATAAAAGTATCGAATTCTGATTGTGAAAAAAGACAGATATCGAGTTGCAAGTAGATTGCGTGGAGCAGCAACAAGAGATAACAAGGTCGAGACGGTACTTTGCAACGAGGGTTTTGCACCCCAGAATAGGCGTGTCCCTATATTAGGTTTTAATCATTCAGGGGATGAAATTTTAGGGACGGGGCGTGGTAGTCTGTCTCTCTACCGGTAACACCCCTTCCTGAAAGCCCTTCGACCTTCGCAACTATGTTATGTCTGCGTGTCGCTATTAGGCCTGATACGCAGAATCAAATAGTACACGTAATTCAGCTGTTGAAATAATGTGACATCCAAAAGCTTAAACATCAAGACTAAATATATTTCTTGAAATTATATAAATATTACTCGAAATGTATAATTGATATATAAAAAATCGTTAGTACGTTATACTTAAGATTTTTGTTTAATCTTATTTATTTATCTCAAATTTCTAAGATATACTATACGTATGTATATATATGTATATGTGTCAAATATATAAAGGTAATTAATCTTAAAAAAAAATGCATAATACAATTTGCATACAATCAGGCAGAATACTTTTGTTTTATTGCATTGGAAAAAATTTCACATTTTGTAACGAGGCTACTCGAAGGAAACCGCACTGCGGCTTGAAACCGAAGACGTTTCCGCGTAAAGATACGAAGTACTCCTCTTTTACCACCGCTCGAGCAAATTGCATTGTCAATTATTCAACACGGAGCGACGGAGTAGCTGTATATTCGATATATACGCGCATTCAGTCTTCGGGGGAAGAGCGGACAAAGTCGTTTTTGCATTTTTCACCGACCAAGCGACATTATTTGCTCAAAGGATATTTCCAAAGAGTGAACGGCGATTTCTTTCGATAAGACTGGGCCTCATATTTATAAGACAAGGACTAAACGATTCATACTATCAGCTTACAACGTACAGCTTCTAACATAAGCACAATACAGTACTATGAAATGCAAAAATAGATTTAAGAATAGATTTGTTTTGTTTTACGTTACTACGCTTACATATTATTAAATATTATGTTGATTTCTTGCTGTGTTGAGTGCTGTATGCATCAGAGACAAGAATAAGCGGAACGCAGTTCCTCTTGCAAAACCACTTTTCCTTTGCAATGTATTCTGTAATTTTTTGCAATTAAAATCGGAGGAAGTAACGAATTCTCAGTAATTAATTAATTAAACAAACATTTCATTGTTGTTTGTTATATAAATTTTATTCCAACGTTGTTGAAATAGAATTTTTTGATACAAATTACATCTTGCTGTTGTTGAAATTTATATAAAGAATGCTGTATAAAAGTTATATCTATTTGTTTGTAGTCCTATAAAAAATAAACTAATAAAAAGTATCTAATAAAATTATGTAAATGCATCGTACATTTATATGCAATTGAATTTTAATAAATTGATGACTCGTAGATACGATCTGATTAAATCTACTGTTATATCAATTCATAAATTATTGTTGCCACTGTTATTGTTGCATTCTAACTATGTAGATTGTAGAATATTCCAAATTTATTGAACAATTTTATATATATATATATATAATATTATAATTAATATATAAATAATATACTCTCATACAAAAACAATCAGAAATATCTTATATGCAAAAAGTTACAAGCATATTTGAATTTAAAATATATAACATTGTTGTTTATGCAAAATTATTAACTTTCTTTATAAAATTCTTTTTCAATTTCTTGTGCTTCCATTATTTTTAATTATTAATGTTTTTTTTCACTAAAAAAGATAAATATCTTCTTATAATAATTAATTTAGATTTATGTATACAAATTACTTTTTTACTATTTCAACTTTTGCAGCTTACGAAGTCGTGCTTGTATATAAGAATAATTGTACAATCATTTATTTAACAATTCACAACAAAAACCGTTGATACTATATATGTATACCTAATTATAAGTAGAGATTTGTGTGGCACACAATTGCCAAGAGACTGATGAAGCTCTCAATACGAATTGATTGGTTAGCTCCGGCGTCTCCAGCTATGTCTTCCGTAAAATTGCTCGTCAAATTAGTTCGTAAATCCGAAAGAGAACATCTGTTCTCAACGTTGGCGAGAACGTGCCGCGATTCCCGTCTGTCTGCCTGTGCAGCAGCTTGCCCCAGGAGTCGCCACAGATTGTATAGTATCATCTTCACGCAAAGAAATTCCACTACACAGAATCCTATAAATCTTCCCTCTCACATACTCTTTTACTGTAATCTCTAGCATGTTTTTTCGTATGCAAAGATTATTCTGGTATTGCTTTTTCTCTTAGCGAATGTATAGAATTAAGATAATTAACTATACATTAGATTACGTTTGTTAATCTACATATTCTACGTGATTATGTTAATAATGACGGTAATTTTGTTTATTGCTTTCGAATATTAATTATATTCTTAAAAATGAGTTTTTCTCAAGTTTACATAATAAATATTAAATATTCTAAATAAATAATAATTTTTATTTTTGAAACAAATCTAATCGTTTCCAGAATTGAAAGCGTGATATTTCGTCAGATTGCACATTCCTAAATAAAGATTTTCTTTTATAAAATCCTTTCACACATATCAGTTCACTCTCTAGCCGTGGAATTATTCGATCTCAGCGCGTATATGCATGCTGAAGGCTGAATTTCGCTTTGATTCCGGAATGCCAGGTATCAAAGTTCGGCCAATTTCGAAACCACAAAGGGATTCCCCAAATCAACTGACTGTCTGATGGATGAGGGTAAAGGATGAGCCGCTGATTTTAAGTAATATTTACGTCATCTTCTTCATACTTGATTATACTCCACGTAATTTGCATTTTTGTCATTTGGTTTCGTCCTCCTTCTGTCTTTCTCTCTGTCTGTCTCTGCGATGCAACCGCGCTGGTTTCTCCGTTGGCATGGCAGTTTCTCTCCGCTCTGACATTCGAACTCCCATTAGTATCGATTTCTGCGGCTTTCATCACCAAAAACACCACGTATTGGTCTGGAGATGCATCGCTGCCGTTCACCAGACCATTCCTTCTGACCCATGAGGACCTGCACGTGTTGTGAATCACATCTCGTAGACGCTATTGCTAAATTCCGTCACTCAAATGTTGAGACCAAGAAACAAAAGAAAACATTTCAGGAATCTTTATAAGAAATGATTATAATATCTATAATTATTTTATTCGCGCTTTCTGTATTTTGATCTTTTTTGCTCTAATATATTGATGTTTTAAATACAGCAAATGTGAAAAAGTATAACTATAATATACAGAGCTATTAAATCCTTTTTTTAATACTTGATTTAATACTTACCTCTTCGGACGTTATTTTGTTTATTAAAACATGAAAATATGTTTTTCTGAATATGCATATTCATATATAAATTAACTTGGATTTAAACTAATAAAAGTAAGAGAAGTATCACTTACAATTAAAATCAGATGTTGGAATAATATATATATATATATAAACTTATCTCAAATATATAATTGCGTGCTAATTACTTTAATAATCCTATAAAAAAATAAAGTTTTGCTACTACATTTTTTTTACAATATTTAAATAATATATTGTAATTTAAATTAAGAAGAAAGGATCAATTTTTGTAAAAATAATTTTTTAATATAATTTGTTTAAAAAAAATAGAAAAATTAATTTTGTGAAAAAAACTATTGTATTTTAAGTAAAATTGTTTCGATAAAATTGAAAAACAAATGAATTTTTGTACGCATTTTAAAATTAGAAACCAAATAGAAATCAATAATAGAGTAAATAATTACATGTTTAATAAATAATTTAAATTAAGGAAATTATTAATGTTTTCTTGAAAGAAAAATTATTATGATAAACGATTTTTAATAAAACCGTATATATAAACATATTAATACAATAAATAAAAGTTTAAAACTTATAACGGCGCGCAGTTCAAATATCTACGTATATGGTATATAAATTTACATGTAAATTATTTAAGCATCTAAAAATTATTATGTAAGTATAACAAACAATTACGTAGTATTCATATAGATACAGGAAACTAAAAATAAAATACCAAATTAGTATTAATTTAAATAAATGGCAATTACATTTAAATAATACTAAGCAATTATGTAAAGTGCCATCAGTACTCACGTTTGAATAATTCGCGGGAACATTTTGCGAGATCAAGTAAACATGGTCAGAAGCTTTTACTTAATGTCCTACGTCAGACGAGATAAACATAGTTTCCAGAGAGAGAGCAAGTGTCAGATGTACTCGCCTTGAGCGTCTTGTAAATAAGGGAAGGAGCGCATGCGATAGAAATAAAAAAGTAATAGAATAGAAATTCAGTAAACGATACAAATCCCACAAGATGCAACTTAAGTTATTTTGCATCTAAACGGACTAAACAGCACGCACATCTTTACCACTTTGAATTATTTCTACAAATATTTTAATGTAAATATTTTTTAATAATAAAACAGGATATCGCGTGCAAACGTCTTTTGACAATTTTGAATAAAATGTTATGTTGAAATGGTATGATTTTTATAATGAAAATATGAATTACTTTAAAAAAATTTTTTTGATTTTTTTATATGATAAATTTTTAAAAATACAATGAAAAATAGAAAATTTTATAGGAATATAATTTTTAAGCTGCGAATTGTATTATAAAAATAATTTGCAGTATACATTTCATAAAAAATTTATGAGAAAAAATGTTTTTTAACATTTTAAAAAGTTTTCATTTTATTGATTCAAATCATCTTCCTTTCACTATCCGTAAACTGTCTTTTTACTTGAGAGATTATTTTTGACTTTAAGTCTCGTGAAACTTTCATTCAATCTTAGAAAGGAAGTGGACAGGTGGGTGAAAGTGGTTAGAGAGAAATGGAGAGAAGAGTTGAAAAAAAAAACGAGCTTACGACGTTGTAGCAGAAATGTGACTTACTGAAAGTTCTGCAGTGCAATGTCGCGTTTTTCTCACATTCGCTTCCGTTGCAGTGCAACCCGGCAGTTTACCCAGCCAAGCTCTTTATGATTCGTGTTCTTTATTCTGTTATCGTAATGCGACTTGTTATTAAGACATCAAACTGCGTTTCTTTCGAAGCATGAAAGGTCTCTTTGCTATATGATGCCCTAATATCCTTTATTTCATGTTTACATCACTCTCTTTTATATTACTGTGATCCTTCTTAAATATAATTTATATCATAAACTGTTCCTGTAACATCATATTTAACTTTAAAATCACATAACAATGTTGTATAGAACTTTCAATTTTTTACAAATTTGTGGTAACGAAAAAATTGGAAATATTTCACAAATATAAAAATACATTTTATAAATATTTGTAAAAAAAATCCTAGTATTATTAAATACTATATTTGTATTATACTCTTAAACAATATATGTATGTTTATCAAAAAAGTTTGTTTATAAGAGCGTTCCAACTAATTGGAATCTATATTTCATGTAGTTATATGGAGTGTATTATATATCAGCTTCCTTATTCGTTTTCTGCCGGTGGCTGTATAAACAATGTACATGAAGCTTCGGAAAAAATTCGACACGGCCGCCTGTTGCAGCAGAACCAGGATCAAAACCTTGTTATAGAAAAAAAAAAGAGAGGAGAAACGAAAATCTCGCTGCAACGGTTGTTAGAGCGGCAGTAAAATGTAATTAAGGGTTCGTTCAGGCCTACAGGATGTTTTGGTTCTATTATACTGCCACAATAAGGGGTGCGTTCGCGATCCTTACATATTCAAGGGCTACCGGTCAACTCAGCTCTTAGCTCAATCCCCTCCGAATGCAGGGGCACTTTACAATTATCCAACCCTTATCGGCTATAAATTTCATTGAATACATATTCAAAGAGACTAGTATCTCCTCTCTTCTAGTGTGTCGACGTTGGAAAACCCTCTTTCAGATACCCTTCCTCCCCTTATGAAATAATCATGGAATTATTATCTCGCAGCTAGTGGCTACCACTCGTCATTGCCACATATTTCCTCGTTGTGAAATCCCGTAGCTCTGCGCATAAATTGTAACGTTCTCAAGCGAAGATCGGGAAGGGGAAGTAGAGACCAGTCGACGCCATGCGTCGAGGGAATTGCGTTGGCGTCCGGCCGTTGTAACATGCAACCCGTAGATCGATATATAACTTATTTGCAAATTCTATTAATTAGCGACAAACGCATTAATTAGAGATAATTATTTCATTTTCCTGATAATATCTATAATTTTTAAAAGGACAATAATTTGATTTAAAAGGTATATGTAACACTGAATGAATTGTATAGAAAGTGAGTAGTATAGGATAATTATTAAATAAGTAAATTCGATATATGCAAAACCAAATAAAGAAAATATTGCTCAACAAAACGAGCTAATTAAGGCGGCCAAAGAAATTAACAAATTATATTAAATTTTATGTACTAAAAAATATTAAATTAATAAATTAAAAGATAGGAATGTTTTAGCTATACTACGCCTATCTCGACATAAAAATTTACAATGTTACATAATACGGAATAAATAAATTATTAACTAAAATATATAAGTATAAATAAAAAAGATGAGATAGAATTTTTAAGAGATTATGACTATAAGGTTCAGATAATGTCAATTGTATAAAATTATGTATAGAATTTGATCAACATGTCAAGTCAATATAATATTAATGTTAAAAATTTTCCGAGATTATTACTAAATATCTATAAAGCTTAAAGTAATATTATTTATCCCCATAGCTTAAATAATAAAAAATAATAAATAAACAAATACTTAAACGGTCGAGTTTTTACACTTTACTATTCCTTTGTTATTTACTTATTTGCAAACACCTTCATGCGAACAACTTTGTTGCGGGACCTCAAATCTATGGTTATGCGATCATTGGATATGATAAATTAGTTGCCTATAATTTAATGACCCGCACCAGTAATCCAAGTCACTCCCTTTCTATGTAGTTTAGAATATCAGTAACCCCTTTCCGCAATCGAGTTACTTCTTGGCTTTTAGAAAGCAGTGGCGTACTATTATACACTAACATCAAGTTTAAGTTTGTTGTTAATTACGTTAACTTTTTCTTTTAAAACTTATTTATATTATTTTTATATTTTTTATTTTTATGTTGTTTTTTATTAACATTGTAAACTAGAAATTTATTATATAAAAAAGTTGTATTATCGTTCGATTTAGACTGTTTTTTTTAAATACTTTGCATTGCAAAAAAACGAGCGGAAACTATTTAATTATAATTTATGCATTACTTTTATATTTTTCTATATAAATATAAATTTTTATACATAAAAATTTCATAGAATTTATAATTTACAGATGTAATAAAATATAGATGGAAACTCGCAATAGTTTAATTAACAAATAAATTCCTAATTAGAAATTATTTATAATTAATTGTAATTTATAATTATTGTCAAATTAAAATTTTTTAATCGTACTTTTCTTTAGGCTTTCTAATATATTCTTTATTCGGAATCATGATTTAAATTTATATTTTAAGTTAGGAGATCGTTCGAATTAATACCCACTTTGATAAAAAGTCGTCATCACGATATGTTTAGTAATCGTTTCTTGTTACAAACAATATGTAATAATTAATCACGCATTACTCTCTTTATTGAAATCATAATCGATTTATGTTAATTCGTGCACATAAATTTTACGAAATACAAGTGTTATTATATAATCAATATATAGCAGCTTTTGTTACTTAATCCGCATATTTTGTTACATAAATTGCGTAATATAACAATTTATATGTATCATTTTACACTTTTGATGCAAAAACGATTAGGCAATTACTCTCAAACTAACGAAGCACACTGTAGTGCGATATAGAGTACATTTAAATTCAAACATTCTTCAAGAAATAATCGTCATTCAATAAGTGAATCGCAATGAATTTCGCTTTGATTCTTACAGATAAATCACATGAAACATCTCGCTTTACAAAGAACATAGAAATTTATTTAATAATTATTATAATCTAGAGACGGTTTTAAGGTGATGCTGGACCCGCCTGTTTTATCATTACTTACTTAGTTAAAGACTCGTTTCTCTTAATTGCATTTACAGATGGAAAAATCCTTCTGCATAATTATAGTACCGACAACAATGAATTGCGCTAGCTACATTTCAATACGAAAAACGGAAAAAAAATTTACAGTTTCGTTATCGAAAATCACAGAAGCCGATAACGAAACTGTAAATTTTTAATTTTCTTCCGTTTTTCGTATTGAAATGTAGCTAGCGCAATTCATTGTTGGTCGATACTTTAATTGTGCAGAAGGATTTTTCCATGCGTAAATGCAATTAAGAGAAACGAATCTTTAACTAAGTAATGATAAAACAGGCACTCCAGCATCCCCTTAATATAATATTCATTTTATAACGAACTATTATCCTAACAAAATATCGAGATAACAATATAAATACAACTTGATAATATCTCATTTCAATTTAAAACTGTTTATTATTTTAACAATTGTATGTAACAATTTAAACTTTTTATTGTTATCATTTATGACATGATGAAATGACTGGTAAAAAATAAAATTTCGCGGCAATATATTATTGCGTTGAAAATATGTTTACTAATTTATGAAGTATCTGTAAAACAAATTATTAGTTAAATATTGTATAATAAATCAGAATTGTTTACAGACATTTATTATTTCGACAGTCAAAAATTTTATATTAATAGTTGGTAATGTTTTATCTTCAAGCTGTACATTACCGTTAAATAATATCTTGCCGACTGCAAACATATCTATATATAATAATATAAATTTCCGCAAATTGTACATACCATATGAGTTTGTAGCATCTGTGTAGCATCTGCAGAACTGCAATATGAGTGCAGCTTTGTACGGCACATTGCTGTTGAACATATTTTGTTTCATGTTTTAACCGCTAGATGACTCTTGCTGTATATGCGGGATGCATACACAATACATATCTATGTACATATACCTATATGTAATGTGTGTGTATGTGTATGTGTATGGATTGATTAATATATAGCATTTAAAAAATAATGTATCTGATATTTTATGTAATAACCTTTTATTAGAATAAAGCAATATTTTCATAACAATTATGAATATTATAAAATAATATATTATTAAAACAATATATAATGTCAAAAATGTAATATATATTTTATTAAAATAATGTTATATATAACTTTTTGAAACAATATTAATTCTGAAGTAATAAATAATCACTTAGGAAATTTCTTGTACATAACTTTACTAATATTTTATATAATGGTTTATTGAACAAATTTATATTTGATGTTTTACACAAAACATAAAAAACAAAACGCAAGTTTGCAGTATTATGTATAACTTGCCTCGTATAGAAATACTTTTATTTTGCATGCACTTGTATAGTTGTAGCTGGCAGTTGACGTTTTCTCCAGTGACGCGTAGTGATTCACAGCCGTGAGAACACGCGGTGTGAATCATGTTTTCTGCTACCAGAAAACCTTCACTAAAGGTTATGCTGAATCCAACATGGATTAATGAGTAATTGTCATTCGTATATTTACTGACTCGATACTGACTCACGCATATTTTTGCACAATCATGTGCGCATATATTTTTCTGTAAGACAACAAAATTTGAATTCTATTTATGATACAAACAAAAAGTGTTTCGAAATCTTTCTTTAAAATGTGGCTTACTTTATCAGTACTTTTCATCAATTAATTGTATATAATAAAAACAATTATCACTGATCAATAAAATTTCACTTTTCTTATGTTAAATAGATCTACAGTTCTTACAATAATTTTTTAAGTTAAATTCACATCTATTTGCCGAAAGGACAGCAAATTTTTTAGTAACATAGGAAATAGCTATTAAATTCAACATGATTTTCTATTTATTAGAGAAAATTTTAAGCAGAAATAAATCATTTTAATTAAGAAAAAGTTTTAGTATAGCAAGGTATTGTTAGCAAAACGTATAAGTTAAAAAATATATTATATGTCGGATAAAAAATTAAAGCTCATAGGATAAATTTCTATTTCATTCTTTTAAATCATTATCAACGAATACATAATCAGTCAAAATCATCAATTTAAAAAGTCAGTTATTAACTAGTGTTATTTACTTATTATATAAAATCATTTGTTAAAATAAACTTTAAAAATTATGATTTCTTAAATAAAGTAACTTTTATGACCTTATTTTAGAACATATTAATAAAAAATAATTTTTCCCCCAAAAATATTGCAATGGTATTTATTTATTATTTGCTTAATAATTTAATAGTAGAAAAAATTTAAGTATGAAAGTAAGTACTATCTTATTAGATACTTCAATTCAGATATAATAAATTAGTTCTATGTGAAACAAAGGAAATATTAATTAAAACTCATTGAGAAAGAACTTTAAATTAATATTGTAACATCTATTATTTTCTTTCGTAGAATACTACGTTTACGAAACTGCGGAGATTTATCTTTTTCAATAGTATACCATTATTATTAAAAGGAACATTAACGCGCAGTTGTATTATCTTTGCTGCTCTGTTCCATTTTAGTCTAATTTACTCACTCGTTTTCTTTTATTTGCTATGTGCACGAGTATAGAACACGAAACTGAAGTTAATCCGAAGAATGCTTCTACAAGGCGCAATATATTTAGCTCTAACTACCGCGAACCAGCGTTTAACTTATCCGATAGTACCTGAGGGTTAATTATTTTCGTGCTGAGCTTGAACTCATCGCGTTGCTCGTTTAACTTTATTTCATGAAATTGGCCGTTCGCGTTTACGCTTGCAATTCGTCTACCGACGAGCTGAACGAGCGAGTAACGAAGTACCCTAGTTACTCTCGCTTGCGAAAAATAGGCATGATTAAAGCGTGAAGCGCCAATTTGTTTCGACGCAGCGCCTAAATTTTAGAGATTCAGAATTTCCCCGCCGCTTTGCATCACGATTACTCTTACCTATTCATATCCGGGATATCTAATTATTGTTGCATCACGAGTATATAATAATTGTTTAATGTGAAAATAAATCAGACATTTACAAAATTTTGTTTTCAAAGCTGAATCTTGAGTCTGTGGCGTTGCATCGCGTCGCGTCGCGTCGCGTCGAGTCGACCGGTTACTCACCGCGGGCGACGCTCCATCGATCGTGTCGGTCGCGAGGGACCCGTAGGGTCGAGAAAGAGAGCGAGGGAGACGAGAGAGACCAGGAGTGGGATAGCCCCCTCCGAGCGTATTTGCCCCTACGGAGCGCGTCTACAGGGGTTGATATACTTGCCGGTGAAATAAAGGAGTTGCCGACAATACTCCGAGATAAAAAATTAACTAAGATAAAAGATTAACAGAAACTACGTGGGTGGAAGAAAGGAGAAAATGTAAGAAAGAGGAGAGAAGAGAGAGAAGTGAAATCTTTAAGAAATGGGAATAGAATCTGACGTTTATCCCACGCTTTCACATAAAAGCTGTCACACTCATGTTTTTAGACTTAATAATAATTAATCCATTTAATCACATTTCTACGTAGATTTAACGTGTTTAGGAGCATCGTGTATAAGAACAGATAGGTTATACCTACATAAATAAAAGAATACCACTACTATTGCCTTCATTGATTGTTAAATAATTTGTGTAAGCCTCAGGTAGATCCATAAGAACACAAACGAGTACGCACCTATAGTTAATGTATTGAAGTTGTGGTTCAGTCCAGAAATAGGCAGATTAAGTTCTTTTTAATATATGTATAATAATTAACATTTGATTTATTCTAAGTCCGTTAGACATGGTTGTATTAACGTCCAATAGAGGCTGCGTTCCATTTAACGCTCGCAACGCTCACGAGCACCGTTTTTCCTTGTTTGATAAATAACAAGGATAAAATTATTTCACGAGAGCTGTGAGCAGTAAATGGAACGCAGCCATAGTGATAGAGAAAAACCAAACCAAATGTGTCAATCGTCTATAAGTGTCTATAAGTGACATCTCGGAATTCTGAAAATATAAGAAATTGTCACGATTGACGCGTAAAACTGTATTGTATATATACAAAAATATTAATAAGGGTGATTTTAACGGTGATTTACCAGTAAATACAAATTATTGATATTATCCGTTATACGAATTCGAATTGAATTCACAAATTATATATGTCTAGCGCGAAATAAATATTCCATTATAAATAATAATTTATATGAAATTACTCCAAGTAGAACTACAACTTATGATGACATTAAAATAACGTTAAAAAATACGCGTGCTCTCTCTTTCTCTATCTATCTATGTCTCTATTTATCCATCTATCTGTCTATCTATCTTTCTATCTATCTCTTTTCTCTCTTACACTCTTTCCTTTTTTTCATCTTCCTCTAGTTTATGTTAATCTTTTAATTAACTCTTTTATCTTAGCCTATTGTTAGCGACTCCTTTATTCCGCTGGCGTTAAAATGAGTTTTAAAATGAATTATAAATATGATTATATAAAGAGTTAATAATTAGAGTCATTTTAATATCATGATAACTTGTGTTTTACTTGGAAGAAAATAAAACATTCAGACATTCGGAAAGTTCTTAACGGAAAGTATGTAACGTTTCTCATTCTTTGTGAGCATACTTTTGACAAAGACATCGACGTTAAAACCAGCACGTAAAACATAGAAAAGTAAACTATGTATTTGTCGAGGAACACGCATTCTAGAATATTTCTCGATAAAAAGAAGTTAAATATTTCTCTTCCTTACACGTGCGTACATACATGGCTATACACAATGAAATAGTTTCAGGATAGTGATTCGGCTAATCCGACGGAGAAAAGTTCTATGAGACTTCATTTATACATCACGGATAAGAGAACACTTTGAAAGCACCAACGGGTAGTTGCGAAGAAACAGCGCTCGATTGGAGAAGTTCTGCGCTTCCCGTCATAATGCAGAAAAATAGTTATGTACTTACCTGGTTATATATCTTGTCTGGTTATATATCTTGTCGTTTCGTGATCCAGCACTGCCTTCGTTTCTCTCGGACAATGTTCGTGCAACATAAACAGTCTTCGATATAAATGAAGAAATTTTGTTTTCCTCTTATGCTATATTTGCTCCGTTTATTATTTTGCTTTTATATTTTCTAAAAAAGTACATAATTTCATTAAAAAAATCTACTTAGAAATCTTAGAGATTAAAGTATCTACAGAGAAAATAATATTTCTACAGCACATAAAATTTTTATTAGAAAATTGTCGTTATATTAAATACAAGATATAAGTTGCATGTTTACAAAAGTGAAAATAGTCAATTAAAAAATATAACGTGTGTAATATATTGTGTTAGAGATATACCATATATAAAATATAATCTTGCACTATACAATATAAACACATTAATATAAGTACGTTAATTATAAATAAACATTATATTATAATTATAAATAATTGAAATTATCATTAGATGCATTACTCGTCAAATGTTTCATAAATTCAAATATACTGCATTCATATAATGCATTTTATTGTACTGTCAGATACATTTAGAACATTGTAATTGACATATATTATTTAATTAATATTATTAAGTCTATAAATAATTTAAAACTCTCTATTTAACTCTTTTTCGGAATTAAAAGGGTAATCAGATTTTTCAAAACTTAATTATAATAATTTTGCAAAATATTTTGAGCGAATTTAAACGTCTTCGTGTCGCATTAAGCGGTACTTTTTCTACTTGTCAAACAGTTACAATCGACAGTAGTACAAGTAAACGTAAGTTCCAACTTCACATTCATACATTATTTGATACATTAACATCCACGTGTTAAATTCACGTATTAAAAGTAGCTTAACACTAATTATTTTGTTGTTTTTTTATACTCACCTCTTCTCAGAATGTAAAATTTTCACGTAAGACAATAATAATAGAATAGGGCAAATAAAGCGCGAAATTTCTTGAAGCAAACAAAATACTTTATTGTTAGATATTATAGTACAATACGTGTAGCCCGTGACACATTAAAACAGACCATTTAGTTATATCCTAAATAAATAGCCCTCTTATTCCATAACCAATCTTGATATGACCCTTTAATATCTACCTATGGCTTTCCTCATTTCTCTCTCTTTCTCTCTTATTTACTATCTTATTCTTCACATGCTGTCTTTAAGAGAAATCATTTTTCTTTTCTCTTTTTCTCCCCCCCCCCTCTCTCTCTCTCTCTCTCTTTCTCTCTCTGTCTCTCTTTTTTTACTTTTCTCAATCTTGGTTCCACATCTGTTTTTACAACAAATTAATCATTAATAGCGAATTAATTTCACACGTAACAAGATAGGGGGTTGCATTTGCCATGACTGGGACGAGGTCTTTATTAGAAAAAATATTTCTCGCTCGGTGTCTTTTCTTTGTATGCATATGACACCATACATAAACATACGCACACATGCATATACATACACACACGCACTTTCACATGCATATTTATTATTTTTCGGTATCGATACTCGACTTTCCATAGCGTGCGCTTACAAATCGTATTTTATATTTTCAATGCGCGGAATGCATGAAAAAGGAAGAGAGAGAGAGAGAGTAAGAGAGAAAGAGAGACAGAGAGATTGGCAGGAGAAAATGAGAGAGAGCAACAAAGCTGGATAAATTTATCGTTGATCCACTTTACCGTTTACCGTTTTCAATATTCTTTCATATTCCGTCCTCGTGGCTCTCTCAAGTTTTCTACCCTCAATATAAGTCGAAGCACGCATGAGCGCTCCCGTCATTCGCTACCACGATGCTTTGGCCCTCATGCCTGCGTAACAGAAGGACGAGAATCGCGAAGCTTCTTGACATCTCTGACAATTTCGTTTCCGAGTAATTCGCAAAAATCGACAAGTTTTGATTGCAGCGACCTGCACTCTCGACGCGATTCAACTGACTTTGAGCTTGCGATTGTGTATTTCAAGCTCCTCACGATAAAAATTCTCTCGATAAATAATTATTGCTTTTCTCAAAAGGAAGAAGACGTATTCAATTGGAACAAAATTGGAGATTCGATATTTTGCGGGAGATCACATTTCTGCTTCATCAATCGTTCGCGATTCTCTTCGAGGGGTCCGACTGAAAAACGTCGCACAACCTACATATATAGACACGTATATATATGTACGTATGTGTGTGTGTGTGTGTGTGTGTGTGTGTGTGTGTGTGTGTGACTCGCGTATTGTTATTATTTTTTTTTTTTGGTTTTTTTTTTTTTTTTTTTTTTTTCATTTTATATGGGGGTACGTACGTATAATTGCTACAAATATAAGTCACAGGCCAACATTTCGTAGTACAACACAGCACAATCATTGTCGCATCTCATTATGTTTTTTTTTTCTCCTTTTTTCCATTTTCTCCCTTTTTCCTCACATTCGATAAGTTTTCACATCGTTAATGTTACAGAGAGTATCAAGTTTAAATCATATAATCGTAGTAATATATATATAATATATATAATATATATAAAATTAAAATTGACGAGATATATTCTCTATTGACTAGGCACACTTAGTTCATAACAAGAAAAAAATTGTCCCTCTCGCTCGCGTTCACTCATATCCGAGTTTTCTTCACTCCGCCGCTTTCTTTACCGCAATCTTTAGCAACTTGAATAACTTTGCAACATTTCTTCCTTTTATCTTCATCTCGTATCTTTCGCCATAGGTAATAACAGACACGGGGCTCGAAAATCAAAAGAAAAGAAGGAAGAAAGTAAAGAAGTCAGAACAAGAGGTTTAATCCTTAAACCTTTATTTTTCCTTACAAATCTTACCGGTTTCGATTAAGCTCCTCTTTACTTAATAGCAACAACTTCCTTATCAACATGGCGGACGCGATTTTCGAGCCCCGATGATGGGGCACTGTTTAAGTACCTTCCGTAAACACGCGTGTGTGGCCTTCTTTCAATACCTAACAAACCGTGTCATAAAACCTGCTTCGATCGGGTTGCTCTCTCTCTCTCTCTCTCTCTCTCTCTCTCTCTCTCTCTCTCTTCTCTCTCTCTCTCTCTCTCTCTCTCTCTCTCTCTCTCTCTCTCTCTCTCTCGCTTTCTCTCCTTCTTTCTCTCTCTTTCTCTCTTACGTTTTCTCGGTCGGACGTTGCACTCATACACACACATACATATATATCAGTAGTAATATTATCGTCCCTTATCGTGGTATTATGGAAAAATAGAAACTTCTGACAATAAAAACCAAACAAACGTGAATCGGCGACCGAGGGGGGGCTTTACGAACGAGGGGTTGCGGACGTCGCGCCGATCTGTTGCGTCACCGTCACAAAAAACCCTTCTCAACCTTCTCTACGTGCCGTATCCGCGATATCGAAAATCTGCTTCCTCCTCTTGTTCAAAACCGTACACACGAGCACGTACCGTAATGCGAATCCGTTCTTACTAACAACGTCACCGTCGCGAGCAAAGTCTGACGTATACTTGAGAGCTTTGTTTCTTATTTCTTAGTTATACTTTTATTTTATTTTATTTTTTTTAAAGAGAGAGAGAGAGCCTCCTGATAAATACGAGATTCAGAGTATAACCTTCGAAGATTTGCAGCTTTAATCCCCGAATGCTGCTTTCGCATTGAAAGTCCAGTTAGCGTAGAATTGAATCTCAACAAAGCTTTATTTCACGCATCGAAATTGTTTAATACATTTATCGAAAGCGATCTCTCTGAGAGAAAAATATATATTTATAGGTTCTCATTTACTCTTTCTAGCTCTCCTCCCTCTCTCTTTCCTTCCCCTCAGGTATACGTCTAACATCGTTAGTAACAAAAATACATTTGAGGGCGGTCGATCTTCTCGCGATTGAGGAAGAATTGAGCCAATTCCAAGCGCGCACGTACACGTATACATATATATTATCGCCCCCGAATATATATTCTCTCCTCGTTACACCGCAAAAACCGCACACGTACAAACGACCAAGTTAATAAAATAATTATTTCAACTGGAAAACCCTTTATACAGATTTACAGCCGTTTTTCATATCGATTGTGCAGAACGAGACGTAACGCCGCTTCGCGATTCAAAAGCCGGTGTAATCACCAAATTGTCACGAATACTGTTCACAGTGTCGTTCCCCCTTCGCGACGTTATCAAATAGGAAGCTCGCCGAAGGAGCACCGACGTTATCGTCGCAAGTTTTATCGGAGTGATTGTGACGGGGGTAAACGCAATATCGTCTCGTATCTTCTAATAAAAAGGAGAAAGCAACAGTTTCGTGTATCCACTTCATGTAATGCATAAAAGCGATGCATAAAATGCGTATTGCATCTTTGCACGCGAAGTCGTAATTTTTATATTAAAATTAAATAAGAGAAATATATCCTACATTTACGGCTGAGGCAATATTTTTTTTGCAATGAATTATTCACAGACTTAATATTCTTATTAACATCGGATTATTAACATTCTTTTAAAGATATATGCAGCAAAATTATTAAATTGTTTACCAATTTAATAAATGATATTACTATTCTGGTCTCGCCTATAATTGCGTTTTAAAACCAGAAAGGATTTCAGAGCGCACGGTTTGCTAAATTCAGATATAAATATCACGAAGATCCGCTTTAATCTTATTTAAACAGATTTATCTTCATGTGTCCAAATTCATATCATTACTTTGAATGTTTTCTCAAATTCTTATAGGATCTTTGAAAATTACATTTGAGTTTTACCTTCAATCTGTTAACAACTACTTTTTACCAAAAAATGCAATTACAAAATAAAAATTGCAGAGAGCTAGGCGCATTTTTCAGTGTTTGTAAACTTTGTAATTTTAACGCATCATGATTATAGTTGCAACGCTGTATTTATACATAATTATCACTGCGGGAAATCGCATTTACAAGTTCACCTATCACAAACACTCCGATGAACGCTGTACACCCGAATCCTATTCTCATTTCATCACGCGCGAAACATCCAAGAGTATCGACCACGCGCGCACACCCCGCGCCCCCCGCGGCGCTTGTTTAACCGTTTACAGTCATCGTCAATTATTATTTTTTTATTTACTTATCTCCACCATTTTTTTCTCCCCCTCCACCCGTCCGCTTTCTCGCTCTCATTCTCTCAGTTCCTCACACGTTCTCACAACATCATCCGCGCGTACACGCAAATTTGATTTCTCGAAGTAGCCGCGATCAGCTTACGTTCTACTTCACTTCTTTTGATAATACATGTATATACATATTACAAACGTGTACGTATAAGATACTCGTGTACGCGTGTTCGTGATTAAATATGTATATACGTACGCAATTAATTATGTAGATACTATTTGTACAGATTTGCAGATTCTCGCAAGATCTGTACGTGTGTGTGTGTGTGTGTGTGTTCGTATTGTAAAGGTAAGTTGTATCGTCGCGTACATTGTGTGCAAGAGACATCGACGGGTCTCATTGTCGACCGATTGATGTGTGGAATGTACCGAATGGTCGATCGTCGATGACGAATAGAAAACTAATATCTTTTCGACTCTCTCATTATTCTACACCCGGAAGGAACGGTGAAAAGATGAAGAGTCCGAGTGGTGCGTACGTTCGTTTGTTTCCAATTATGCTGAAACGATGTTTACCGTGTGTGTGAATGCTGTGTATATGTATGCGCACGTATGTGTCAGTGTGTATGCATTTCCTTTGGCCGATCATTAACGCTAAGACTTAACAACGCCAGATAAACGCGATATAAAAGAATTGTCCACGCCGTTCGAGACTGAACTTCGAGTTTATTATTTTGCGCATTGTGATTTTTTTTTTTTTTTTTTTTTGGTGTGTCTGGTGCGCCCGCTCGAAGAAAGAGTGTGCCGCGCTCCGGGCCCGACGTCGCTCTCCTTCCATTTTATCTTCCACGCGATCTCGAGCCACTGCGCCCCTCCCCCTTTCTTATCGCCCCCCTCACGAATCGTGTACGTGTGTCTCGTGCGAAATTAATCGTAACAAGTGCCATGGCTCTATGGAGAACGCGTCGGTGTGCACCATCTCGCTCCGTTATACACAAAAATACGAACTTTTGTGGATTCGCAGAAAGAGACTTGTTTATTTTTTTTTTTTTTGATTTAATAAGAGCAAACGTCATTTTAATCGCATCGATGAAAGCCACGGGGATCGTTTAATCGCCGTAAATACTGCTCGGCGGAAACCGTGGTCGCACTATAATATTGTTAGTAAGAATTTATTAGTTATTATAATATTATTGTAGCAGCTTGATAGTTAATATTAGTTCACCGTCGTCCAATCGGACTAACCTCATTCAACGCGGAAGGTCCGTAGGAAAATCTGATAGTGCTTAATGATCCACCCGACATTCGTACGAATGCGATAATGCATATTACGCATCGAACGAGGACTCTTTTGCAGTATAAAAATAAATTCTAATAGATTGCTTTAGTCTTAGTGAAAGAATTTCTTCGTCGTACTACACGAAAAATTCCGAATAGCGCTTTTGGAAATCGCGATAAATTAGTTCGGTAGAGCCGATATCTATACCGAGTCAGTTCGAGCAGACGTACCTGCCTCTCTCTTTCTCTTTTTATCTCTCTCGCTCTCTTCAACCGAAAGACTAGCGTCGGGGACCAGGCGCGGCGTACGAGCGTGAAATCGGCCTAATAAATTCGATCTGATACGGTTTTGTGCATACGATAGTTTTTAGAGTCTTAAGTACGTCCGCATTTTTGCGCACAGAGCTGAGCGAATGAAAAGGAATACAACTCGACCAGTTGGAAAAGGAAATCTTAAATGTAACGCAAATTCTTCCATTCCGCTTATTCGAGCTAATAGACGAACGGTACCGAGCTAAAAAGAACGTCGTCTTTGTGAGTTCTCGATAAACCTGTCCTTCTTGGAGATTTCTGAGCGAATCTCGATTAACGAAGCGACAATTAGCTTCGTTTTCGAAAGATAATTTTTTTTCTTTTTATTTTTCCATTTTACGGACAAATGGATTTTGTAAAAAGGATAGAACAGATTGTCTTTGTATCTTCGACGTCAAAGCAACTCAGCTCTGCCTGCTATTGCGACAACGGCTGCGTTCAGCAGCTTTATAACTGTTGTAAAATTCTTTGACATATTATGTGATATTAGTTTATACATTTAGAACCAGTAAGGAACTAAAAGCAAAACCAATCGTATTGAAGAATTTTACAACAGATGCAGAGCTGCTTTCTTTGCTGAACGCAGTCACTGTGATTTTTCCTGAAACGCGACTCGAAGTAGTACGTGTACGAGATTTTTTTGAAATCGGTACAATGAGAATCCCATTTGATTGAATCAACTGATCTTTTTATGAACACGAGCAAACCAACCCTTGGTTGCGATGCAGTAAAATAATTTAGTTAAGCAAAAATTTGGTTGTAACATTTTACTTCTTTCTGATAACGTAAGTAAAATGTTAAAATTTTATTGCACGAACCAAGGATTTTTTGCCCCGTCTACGAGAAATTAGTTGATTCAATTGAATGGAGATTCTTAGTGTATAATTTCGATAATTTTCAGTTTCTTGAATCTTTCGTGGCTAGAGGAAGAAGACGCCCTCCGCCCTCGTCATTTCTACTGCGACGAACAGACGTAGGGGTTGTTTTCACCTTTTCAGTGAAACGCCAAGATTCGAATTTACCGAAATTACATCGATTCAAAATCTCGCGAGTGTTATCGCGTGTATTCTTGTAGACCACAACAGTAAGAATAAAGGCTGATCGTCGGGAATAAAAAAGATAGACCGAATCGTCTACGTGAAAAAGAGCGACGCAGTTTATTGTAGTAATCACGAAGTGCAACGCGAACCTCGTTGCTTTCATCCCGCTCTCCCTTTTAGCCCAAAAACGTGTCTCTATCTTCCTCTTCCGTTTCCCATAACTTTCCTCTCCTTTTCCTTTCTTTTTTTTTCTTTTTAATTTTGTGTCGCGTTTTATCTCCTCCTCGTCCTCGTTCTACCACAAGCACGAAACATCGCTTGGTCGATTAGCTTACGAGTCAACGTACAAATATAATTAGAAAAATATAATTGGTAGAAGAATATAGAGATAGAGTTAGAATCAATCGTTATTATGTCTTTTTTCTTTTTTTTCACCTTTTTTTTTTATCGATTACGCCTCGATAATATCCCTACTCTCCGTCCCGCGCCCTTTCCCGTCCATTTCTCATCCCTAAGATTCACTCTCGGGAGTTTTACTTTCTGCGAGTGTAAACTTTCAAACGTACGTTCCCCTTGCGAGAGAAAAACTAATTCTCCTCGCGAAGGCAAAACTCTCGACTGCACACACTCGGCCCCTCACGCCGAAGCGTCGAATTCGCGCGACGAAAAACACGCCTAAGTGGCATGCTGTATTTAAAAAATGCAGATTCTCGTCATTTTCTGTCGTCCAATCTCTCTATCTCGTTCGCGCGTAACATTACTCATGCAATTTACCTGCCCCACGTGCATTATCGTCATGAGACACAATTTTCTCTCCCCGTCTTTTCCCCACTTTTTTCCTCTTTTTTCTTAAGAAACGAGAATCGTGTACGCTTGTCACGTCTCTTTTAGAAGTCACACGAATACATATGAAGAATCGTTCAGTCTTAAAGGATGGATGAGAAGATGTGCAAGGTGGCGCGACTCCCAAGAGGTACGACCTTCCTCAAGGCAATTTTCTCAAATTCTCCCTTTTTCTTATCCTTCTTGTATTGCTCCGCCCGAAGCAAATATTTCTTTGTACCCGGTACTAAACTTTCGCAGATATCACCTCGTATGAATATCCGATGAATGTTTTTGGATGTACAAAAATTTCTCGATATGCAAAATTATATAAGAAAAGGAACGTGAAACTATTTTCTCCGAGGAAGCGTACGATTTCTCTTCTTTTCCGATCACGATCGTTTCTTCGTAACACGATAATTCCTTCCCCCCCCCCCCCTTCCGTCAATTATTTTCATCTGGTGATAATGGCGAAGAGCGCAGAGACGTAAAAGAGGGATACTAAATGTCGCGGGGAGAATATGAATGGTGCGTGTGAAAATGTGCATGTAAAATGTTTCTTTACACAATCTCCCTGCGAGGATAGTAGTTACGTTAACGGCGATTTCTTTATACAACAGTTATCATGTGTGATCGTGTTGAATGTTGTGCGCGCATAGCATAATCGATATACGTGTACGTGTACGCGTCTTTTTCATTGTAATGGGTGCTGCTTACTTTAATCCTTCCTTCTGTCCCTCCCGCCCGCCTTCACCTTCCCTCTGTTCCTCGTGTGCGTAAAATATGTGTGCGTGTCGTGAGTCCTCGTCCCCCCCCCCCCTCCCCCCCTGTTTATTCTCAAATCTTCCGGTTCTATCAAGTTCGATGAATTTCAGTTCTGACCTTTGACTCTACTCCTCGCTCCTCTCCGGCATAAAAAGATTCGTATATCTGCGTTTGTTTAACACTAGAACGTCCGGCCGTTCCTCGATCGAAAACGCCACTCTTCCAGAAACTTACTATACGCAATCAAATCGGAAACTGAGTCGCGAACGTTGAATAATTGATAGGCAAGAGCAATAACTTTGCGAGTTGATACGCGCCACATTTGCGGATGTCTATATACACGTTGCAGAACGTATGCATGGCATTCCTTCAAAATACGTCATGTAAAGAAAGAAGCAGAAAAGGAAGTTCTTTTATATGAGTGGGAAAGTGACGTTTTTACATATAAAGTTCCAAATGATGCTTAGACACATTGGGTGCTCTCCAATTGCTTAATACAAACATAAATACACTAAGTGTAGCGTTGTGCACAATTTAGTTAGAATAAAATGTATAGCGTACAGTTTTGAATAGGATTAGATTAAATGTAGCTCTTCCCGCCTGTACTGAAAAAAAGCAATGAAAAAAAAAGAGCCAAAACTAATGCCCAACGTATTCTAAACTCATTTATAGTCGTCGCAATTAATAAGGTATAATTGTCACAAAAATTAATTAAGAGAAATAATACTATTTTCGGTTTAATCTATTTTCTATTTAAAGATCTTAAATATTTTAGAATGAATTTAGATACGTATCTAATTCTGCAAATCGCGCGTTGAAATATTTTTCGGTCTTGAAATATAGAACTAGAGTTTTTTAATATCACATATGAAGTTGATAAGCAATTTAATAATTTTAGAAAACACAAGTTTACATAGCGGATTAGTAATTGTATCGACGATTATATAGCAATTAAAACACAGCTTGTGTCGCCGCGTGTACAAAAATGTTCAGCGATTTCACGATTGGAAAGCATCCATATTCTTTTTTTTTATAATATCTCTCCCCGAGATAAATCATCAAAATAGTTAAATACAATCGTTAACGAACAGACTATTCATCCCCCGGGTGTTCCAGTGTTAAAACAACCTTTGATTTTTCGAACCGCGGTTCGGAAATCATCGTGAGAATCACAAGGGAATGCCATTCCGCAAAACAAAGATCCTCGCTGTTGTGCGACACGATGACGCGCGATGTGTATGTAGTAGAAAAATAAATTTTCTCAAACGTTTAATAATGATGATACTACAAAGTGCTTCTTAACACATGCCGTTTTGCTGCAGGGACATTTTATTATTTTTTTTTCCCCTATCGTGTTACTGTTTATAATTTTCATCATAACAATTTATGTTTTTGGTTAATGCATACAAAACCGTCGTAAAGCGATTGTCTATATCACACGTTTGTATCAGATTTAACAAAATATTTATATTTCGTCGGATATAATCCTTATGTTTTTTTGTCGAATAAAAAGGTAAGATGACATCGGTTCGTATATAGACATTCCGCCCTTAATGTGTTTGGGTTTCAGAATCGTCCCCGTAAATATACATGGCGCACGTTAAAAAGCATCCCGCATATCGATAAGACCAACATTCAACGAGACAAAAATACGAGACCCTTTCTCTCCATTGGCCCTTCGGCGACCACCGTCGGCGAGAGACTCACGACCGAACGAGAGGGGTTTATGCAGGGAACGGTACGTATCTGTGATACTTCCGCAACGCTTTGAATCCAGAGGGCCATTCTCTTTCATATACGCTCGTGAAGGGTTATAATAATAGGTGCGTCGAAATAATCACTACGCTACGACTCACTATTGCTAATCTACACGCGTGACTGCGGTCGACCCTGAGGTGGACCCCGCCTATAATACCTATCGACAAGAAGAGAAAAAACCGAATGACTACCTTAAAAGTCCTTACTTAATAAAGAGATCCCTACAACGGGTACTTCCCTGGCATGGAGTACTCGACTACATGGCTACTACTCACTACGAGCGCTTTTACTACACGACTGCGGGCCTAAATCCTACGAAGGTATACGCGCGATCTTAATGTCGTCGCAGGAAAATAGTAATTGATTCGAACGCGTTAATACAAAGATAACAGACCGCGTTTTCGGCACGCCTTTTAGCGCTAAACGCATTCGGCCGCTCAATTCTTAAAGACGTACTTATATTTACTCCAAGTTTGCGAACTTGTTAATTTAGTCATTAGGTTATATCATTATCACTTATTCACTTATTAATTTCCGTTAAATATATTTTATTAAGCTTGAGGAAACAAGGTTCTGTCAAAGAGGAGTTTCATTATTAAGACTTGCGAATACTTCATTTCTCCGTAGCTTGGAAAAGTCTTTTTTTTAGATCTATATTGTAGGATAGTCTTTATAAATCACATCGTTACAGTGTTTCTTTCATCTTACTAATTTTGAACGTGAATCCTTCATATTTTAACACACAAACAAAACTGAGAAGTCGCATTCAGCGCTAAAACACGGCAAAGAAAACACAGAGCGCTGCATCTTCTTGAGAGACATTTAGATCCTAATTGTAAATTGTATTATTCCCCCCCCCCCCCCCCCCTCCAAACTAAGGCGAAATAATATTAGATTATATTTCAACGGACATAACTTGACACTTTAATACAATATTTAATTAAATACAAGGATTTATAATATTATATTTAATATCAAAGTAAAAAAAATTCGTTTCAATTTACAAATATTGGCGAAGCATTATTTGTCAATTACTTCTTTTGATATCGATTGATGTCGCATTAGTCTCTTATCCTTTTCCTACACGTTATAAGACAAAGTTAACTACTAGTGCTTTTTACGACGTTTATTGTGCGTGGCAAGATTCAAAAACGAGAAACGACGAATATATATGCATTGGTCGAACAATATCCGAAATAACTATCGGTAAAACGGTGATTACGCAACATTAACTTGATTAATTAGCACTCGCGTCATCGCGTTTAATCCCTTAACTCTCATATTCTCCCGATAAAAAAATATTTTGTATGCAGAAAAATATTCTAGTCAGAGGAATAATCAACGAATTTTTACAAGGGCCGGCTTTACAAGCGCCGCGCATTAATAATTATCGCTTAATAGAGGATAATAAACGTTTCAGCAACAAATAGTACATTTTTCCGTGTTGCTTGTGACAGCCTATCAATACGTTGCTTCATATCACGGTTTTAATAATACACTCTTCTATTGAACAGTGGCGGCTATCAGCGTATCGATAAGATATATCAAAATATGTTGCCTTCGTTTCACAGTCGATTACAGTACGGGAGTAACTTGTAACAGCGTCGGCGATAACTTGCAACAAATGAGTATCGCCGCTTGTCTAATAGTCAAACATTATGTCGGATTAAAAAACAGTCTCTCAAAAGTTTCGATGTCGATAAATAATGCGAGATACTACAGAGATAATCATCTAATACATGAGCGTAACGCGAGGAAGAAATATTTCATCTAGAAGAACCTCTTCTATGCTTTACTGAGTTTTATGCTCGGACCGTTTAAGTAAAGTTCTCAACTCATCGCGAAATTGTATTGGGATTTATGACTTTCTGCGAAAGGGATCTACCTCGTGATATACCGCAAGAGATTTAATTCCGCCATTCTTCTCTCACGTACTACTATACGTATATAGAAACTGAGGACACGAATTATTGCATGCGAGCGTTACAATTACCCTTTTTCCACAATGACCGTAAGCTATCGTTACTTCAGTAATAAAGTGAAACATGTTTAACTTGTTTAATTTTTGAATAATTTCGCAGTAGCAGACACATTGCACGTACACGTACAATTTAGTAATTACGTGAGAGGTAAATACGTGTAAAATTGCGAATATTATTTCGTCAAACCCCGTGAATAAGCCATTCACGATACACATTAGATTAGAGGGTTAGTTAGTTGCAGAGACTACAACGTTACGTGCAGTCACATGTTACACATTAATTGTAATATTACGGATTTCGGGGATTTGCGGAAATTGAAGACAACATATGTACACTATCGAACGCCCAATATAAACACACGCTTTGAGGTCGATTGCCAGTATCGATCTATTGACATTAGTGTGATAAAGCGATGCCGTATACGTAACATAATGAGCAGCAAAATTCTGATAAAATGATAACATGAGATCGTAAAATTACTTACAAAAATATCTCACCCAACATCTAGAAAAGTGAGGTTCTAATAAATCCATTAATAAAAATCACTATTTTAGTAAAAATACCACTGTCTCAAAGGATTAACACATTGACCGAACAATGTGCGAACAAACAATGCTTTGCATTCAACAACGTTTAAGCTCTCGCGAGTATATCTCTTATGTATGTACGTACAATGTAATACTGCTTTTGAAAATATTTTAGACATAAACGAGAGATCGACATAAAGATTTTCATCAGAAAAAATGGAATCGCTTGTGAGACTATTTAAATTATGATAATATCATAATACGCGAATTATAATTGATGGACAAAATCTAGAAATTAATCCTTTTTATATATAATTTATTATGTCTGTGATACTTTAAATGTGTTTTATATCAATATTCAATTTGTGAATATTACCTATTATTATAATAATTTAGTTTATCAGTTTCGCAACAACAACAACGGATTATTGTTACTACGCAAAATAGTAATACGCAATGCTTTTAATATCAAAACACCACAGATTATTCTTTGATTATTCGCCGGTATGATTATTCCAAATAATCATCTATGTTCAAAGCTCTCTATTTGAGCGTAATGAGAAATATGAAATTAATACATTTGCCACGAATCGAGAGAGTAAAACGATATTTTGCGGAAAACGCGATGTCTTCTCTTTCAACGTTCATGCGAAATCCGACCGACAGAATGTCGCACGATCGCGTAACACAAGTCAATTAAAGCCACGAGGACTAATTCGATAAGTTTCGGGCGTATAGAAACAGACGGGTCGAAGGGGAGGGTATTTCTAACGCAGTTAAATCGGGGGTGGGGATTGGAATTGATATTGTTTACGGTATTGGTGTTCAGTTACAGTTTATCATTACTCTTCCGTATGTTCTTGCTCGCGGGGGGTTAGTTAGCACAAAGCGACTATACATTATAACACCCTGACACAAGCGCGCTGCTTAACGCCACGATATACTTAAATAGGTAGCGGTATTACTTGCGTAGATAAAATGGGGAATTAGCACAGCGTACAAATGACGGTCCTGCGGTAACGTCGTACATACACACGATTCATATTTACACCAAGCCTTTGTTGATAAGAATATCTAAGGTCCGATTAGTTACTTCTACGAGATGTTAATCAAGCGACCGAGCGTACGATCGCACGAACGATCGAGGTACGCCGTTCGTTTGAGCGTTCGATCGGGGTCAAAGGACATTGATAACTATAACGGTGATGGCATACGTATATTATAGTGATATTGTTATGCTTCGTAATGGCGACTGTCATAATAATAATGTCATAGCGATGTAAGTGAACGTGCCAATGATCGTAATTTTGTACAAATCGTACGTAATAATCGTTTACAATAACCTAGCTCTTATTATTTTCTTCTTCCTCTTAGGCTGTCAGCATCACTTTGTAAACTTTATTTATGCTACTTTTATCGTCTCGCTCTCTTTTAGATTCTAAAGATCGTGTACGTTGTTCCTCATCATTCTACACCTTTTCAAAATATCCTAAAACGGATTCTATCTCTTTCGAGAGAAATAAAAGTGATATTTAAAATAATTTTCACGTTCACACGCGTTTTTCTTGCCTGATTATCGACTCTGTCTCAAGTGCATTTACTAAAATATCGAATATTGCAAATGCCTTTCGAGAAAAATTCATGATAAGAAAGGGCCACTAAAAGTAGCACAATCAAACGTTTACAAAGTTACGCGCCTGGAACTTCCCATTTCGCTCCGTACGAATTTTTTTTTGCAAATGCGATAACACGAATGTTTCATACGGTGAAAATTCCCCCCCTCCCCCCGCAACATGAGCAAAACGCAGTTAATCAATAATTAAAAATTACGTACAAACACGTTATATAACATATTCGATAAGTTGTTAATATCATATAGTTCGATAATTAGTCATAGTGCGTTTTCTAAAATAGCTATACGTATATGTACGTTAAATATGCACGTATATTGTTAACCATTAATCGATACATTGGCTTTCTAATTTATGTATATACCTACAAATATGATAAATACTATACTATGACAAAATAATATACTCTAAAAACTTTTCTCTTCCTCTCTTTCCTATTCCACTTTCTCTCGCTGCGCGTACCCCTTTTAAAGTCTATCGATCACCTTTTTCAACGATTCAACTCGGTCCCTGGAGGGTTACATTCTCAAGGATTCAGTTAGTTTGAGCGAGCGAGACATCCTCTATCAATCTGCTTAAGATCCGTCCCCACGCGGCTAAATTCAACGAACATCGAATGGATATCGGAGATTGATAAAGCCATGCTATCGCATCACATGGAGATGGAGCTTAAATTCATCGATATCGATATTGTAGGCCGGATCTAGATCATGCCTGGTCAAGCGATGAAGAAACTGAACGAGAAATTAAGCTCGGCTGTAACATCCTTTTTAATCACGGAATACATATCAATAATCGCCAGATTATGATTCAACTTGTAGAATGTTAAATTCGACTTTATTGATAAATAATAATTCGTATCTAGAGATCTCGCAGGTATGTTTTGTTGTCGACGCGTTGCGATAAGACTCATTTATCAGAGAATCGTTTTTCCCAAATTCGAGTAAAACGATTCTTCTTTGAGCACTTGGTGTAGAAATCTTGCGAGTTTATCGCGCATATATGATTGTTTATAAGTGTGGGACGTGAAAGTGAATACCGCGAGCAAACAAAGTCTTGATGTAAATTTATCAATAATTCGATGTAATTTTTTTTTATTTTACACATTCGTACAAAATATTAATCTACTATCTTTATCGAATGTGTGCTCTAGGTAGAATATATCTCGGTACACAAAAATCAGTACTGCCTCCTTACTGTAGTATTTAAAAACAAGATTGTCTGTGTAAATTAATTATATCAATTTATCAAAACGCTTCCCCAATCGAAAACAGAATCACACGAAGTTTTTCTCTTAGATAACAATAAAAAATATCCATCCTTGCGTCAACGATCGATACTTGCGTCCTCTACATTCTATAAAAAATTCTTACGTTGTTCTATAATTCTTCAAACAATTGTACAACCTGGCCTCTAAATCGTTACGTTAAAAATATAACTAATTCCTAATTCTAACGAATCTACGTATAATTATCGAAATAGAACTATCAAAATGGAATCGATAAAAGTGTCGTGCTCCAACAACGTAATGTAATTTTAATGATTGTAAATTCCATTCGTTCAACTTTTTAAAACATCTATAACAATCAGACTTGTTGAATGAATTCCCTCGCGCGTCAGTTCGGTTCGATTCAGCCATCCGGTTGAAAAATTTAGTCGACACAAGTTTTTAAATTGAATATTCTGCTGCTTTTCGTGATCGCGGCTACGAAAATCCTTTAACTTTTTGAGACTTCGGAGAATTTGTGTCCTAAAATAGGTTTAAGGATTGTGAGATTGAATTCTACAAAAGTTCTTATAGAAAAGTACTCTGCACGGGTATTATTTCGGAAAGTAAAGTTAAAGATTACAATAACTTTTCGCGAAATCGATATGTAAACTTATTTTCCCTTTTTCTATCTTTAATTTATCAAATACAGTAACAAATTTCAAGAAGGGAAAATGACTTTACAGATGTATTAATAAAAGATATGCTTTTAGTCAAATGTTAAGTATAGTAAAAAAGTGCCTCTCGGAAGGATTAAGTATAAAAGTTCGCGCGTGTGTTGCTTGTGAAAAACTGATCGCTTCCACGTCTTTTCCATTTATCTCGTTTGGCTCCCTTATTTCCTTCTTTATTTTAACTTCGTCTGTCGATAAACAGCTCGGAGGGAACGTTTATTCTTTCATATTAGGAATTACAACAGTACGCGTAATACATATCTTATTAGACTGTCATCTTTCTCTCTTGGCAGTCGCTATATTCTATATAGCTGATCTACATTATTAGTTTGCTTTGCAAAAATAAAATTTCCAAAGAACAACTCTGATACTCTCGTTCAACGATCATCGACGTTTGTCAACTGAGCGTCATCATCGATCATTCACCGATCAAGCCAGCGAGAATGCGACATTTCGCGCTCCTTTTTATATTTCTCATTTTTTTTTTTTCTTTTATTTCATGCAAAAGTGTATGTCGTAACGGTACCTTCAAAACAAACTTCGGTCCCGTTGTCATAATTTCCAAGAAAGAATCGGACGTCCCGTCCGAATCTGTTCGAGTTTCCCTATGTCCTCTCTTTCTGTTTTCTTTTTTTTTTCCATTCATTTCGTGTGAAACGAATCGCGGATTCCAAGCTGCGAATGATGCCTTTCGCGTGGTCAGTGTGGTTCCGCTCTTCTTTTGTTCATGCGTTCTATTTGTTCCTCTCGCATCAACGTGCGTCGAAATTGAACGGTGTGCCAAGAAGAAGCGGAAGCGGTAGACGAATCGGTCGGATAACCGGATACGCATTAAAAAGTACATACGTTAGGATGGTAGAAAAAAGATTTTCGCCGGATAAAAAGTTCCTTTGATGGTTCGCAAAGGTTACGTTTCACCCGTGGCTTTGATGTTCCCTAGAGTAATTGACATGTGAAGATACTTATAGTTTATACCTTTCTTTCCGCGCTGTGAACGGCTCAACTCCCTCCCTATTTTTTCTCACTTAATTCTGTTTCCTCGCGACTCTGATGCGCTCATTTCAGCGATAGAAATGAATATCGTGAAAAGCAATAGTACACAATCATCAATATGTGTTTCGAAGTAATATTTCTCGTAAGAAAAGTATAATAGTATCTTACTAGACCTTAAAACTTTCAATTTCTTTATATTCTTGACAATATGACAGAAAATTATACAAAATATATGAAAAAATACATATTTCTTTGGAACTTTGGACACTAAAAGGATTTTAAATAAGATATAAAAAGAGAATTTTTTTATCATGGAAAAATAAGCTTCCAGGAGATATAAAAATTCCACCGCAAAACATTGTTTCTCGCGTGGTCGATTGATTCGCGTGAAGAGGAGAGTAGATAGACAGAATATTTACGCGAGAGAAATTAATAAATTCCCGAGAACAAATTTTTTAATATATAAACACATGTATAAACATATATAAAAATATATACACGAAATTTGGACATACATCTTTCTTTCTTTTGTCAAATTATTGTTTGACATAAGAAACAGTAATAATGAGAAAACAGATAATTAAAAAGATTAATTTTCTTTATATTGTTTCTTTTACAGAGATTCAAGTTTGAAGAAATGAGAAAAATAACACGTTTATAATTATATATAAATCATAATACATAATTACGTATGAACAATTTTTTCTCATTCTTTCAAACTAGGTTTTTTTTGTAAAAGAAACATTGCGGAAACAATCTTTTTAATAATTTATTATGTTTTCTCATTATTATTGCTATTTTTACGAAAAAAGAAAGATACATGGACATATATGATCAAATTTCGTATAAATAACATATTTTTATATATGTTTTTATATAAACATTTTTTCTCGGACTTCGTAATATATCTATAATGACATCCTGTTTATGATATTTAAAATATAGCGCCACACAAATTCAAATGCCACATATATATTAACAAGTCATTTAAAAGTATTTTCCTCTTTTTCTCTTTTAGTGAGTATGACTCGATCCCTCCACGAAATTATTTCCATCAACTCTCCTCTGTCCTACAGCACAAGTAAACGTATTAAAGAAGAAGACAACGATATATCCATGTGCACGTGTTAAAGGAAATTGTCAAATGTCCCTACCCTTCTATATTTCATATTGTTCTTTAATTATTGTACAGACTACTCAAGAGAAGTGCTTGCTTTGAGGTGGCATCTGATCCACAATTAGAAATTTATCAATTTGTTTTTTAACGGTATTTTATAATTAGTTTTCTGTCTAAAGGAAAGTGCTTAGTTGAATCTGTAAGAATTTGTTAGCTCAATCAGTAAAAATTTAAGATAGATAAGATACTTGGCTAAAAAAAAAAAGTATTGCGACAGGATACATGCCCGTGCATCTGGCTTCAAGAGTACAAGAATTAAGTACAAGAACACGCGGAGTGTCAAGTATCGCTGATTTTTGCACAAACTTTCAGCCGCTATTGTTGCGCGGTCTATCGCGTGCGATCTGCGAATTTGTTCGTTCTAGATCCGCGTTTTCTCGTTCGCCGGAAGAGCATTACGACGAGCTATCGATTAGCATAATCTGGGATCGTTGCGAGAGAAAAGTTCAAGTGTCGCGTACCGTAGTTGTTCCTACGAGAGAGAAGAGTCGCGAGATTACGCGGAAATGTTATTCGATAATTCGCAGACATACAATTACGTCGATAACGAGCTAATGTTCTACAGCTATCGTCTAAACGAAAAGAGAAACATCCAAGCCCTCTCCTCCGAATCTCAGCTTATTTCTTCTCCTCCCTCCATCCCCCCGTACCACATTGTCACCTTTGTCTTCGGTTCTCCTATCGCCTTGTCGTTATCATCAGAGTGTTATCAACGCGAGTATCACCGTGACGTCGCACGGTTAAATAGTCGTTAATTAATAACCTACAAGTAGTACTGTTCCCAGATTTATTTATTCATCGCGCCTCCCTCTCACATTCACGCACACACAATTTTTTGTGTTCTTCGTTAATTTCAAAATTTAAAAAAATACATATATATTCTCAACCAGACACGCGCATCGCGACTCTAACTGCGCGGTCTAACTATTTACTTTTCTCTCTTTCATTTTTTTTTCTTTTTGTTCAACTTGTCACAAACAACGCCGCTTCGTGCTTCCCTCTCTCTCTCTCTCTCTCTCTGTTTCTTTCTTTCCCTCCTTATCTCTTCGCTCGTGTTAACTTTCTTAATAAAATCCTACCAATCTAAGTAATAATAATAGTTAATTTAAATATATATGCATGTATACGTCATATATATTTATAATGTAATGTATTATGCGTATATTATGTGTCTGTACTATGCTCGATTATAGAGATATGAATAGGATTTATATGGAATATAATGATGCGTAATGTTAGGTTAGGCAATAATTTATCAATAATAATCACAATAATAATAATCATAATAATAAAAATAATATTAGAGTAATAATAAAAATAATAGTACGAAAATAATAAATAATGATCGATTAATAATAATTAGATTATAATAGGAAAATCGCATCGCGCGGAGTTTAGTAGTTGGCGACTAGAATTGTGCCGCGATGCTTGTGCAAAGACAAAAGTTAAAAGTCGGCAATTATTATAAATAATAAAATTGATAAATTTTCGATAAATCGCAATAAATAACGAACAGAGGTGAAAGATATATAATTCCACAAAGACAATATAATAAATGGCAAGATGACCTGATAATAAATGGCGCGCGTTTGGCAACAGATTCGATAGCGGGGATAATATAATTGTCGTATGCCAATAGTAATCAATGATAATAATAATGTGACTGACATCACGACGAGTACAAAAATGCAGGAAAGCCTTATTGAGTCCCCTTTCTAGTAATAATACAATAATAGCAATAATAATAGAATAATAATAGTAATAATAATAATATAATAATGATAATAGTAATAATAGCGATAATAATTATCCCTGTGCTCCGCGCACGTGTCCTTCCTCGAGTGTACGTGTGTGTCATGCGCGTGTCCTCCGTGTCGTACGTATATTTATGTATATACGTGAGTGTGTACGTGTATTACCTTATTGACTAATAGTGTTAATTATTACATACGCTGTGTTTAACTTGCTTTACACGCGATGCAAAGTAGCAAAGGTTATCGAGAGGCCATGACTAGACATTCAATCGTATAAGTTTCTTGTCATACGACTTACAATAGTAATAACAAGATGGCGGGCGGCACCGGAAAAATGGCCGACGAATAAAACACACTCGACTTAATTAATAATATATCCATACACGTAATATACATATAAGTTCTGTTCTCCCAGCTTCTCATCTCTCCCTCCTTTCTCTCCCACGTCCTCTTTTTATTTAACGCGCTATCTTACTTTCAGTATTTAACTCCGTCTCGTTTTCAGGAGATGCTCGGCGCCCCTTCTCCTTCCTTCTCTCGCGCTCGATGATAAAAATTATAAGAGAGTAAACGATTCACAATTACATGACAGACATTCTGGAATACTGGAGGCTTCTTATCTATACACCACATAGCAAAATCTTACTCTCTCTCTATCTCGCCCATGCATGTATACACCCTTCTTTCTTATTTTCGTTCGCTAAAGTTAAACCTTAAAAACACGCGAGAGCTAAGTCTAGAAAAACGTACCTTAAATTACAACACATACCGTACCACGTGCTGTGCCCAATCAACGGCTGTCAGCTGATCGATTATAGTTCGATCATTCTTACTCCTCCCGTTTCCTTTTCCTTCTTTTCTTCCTTTTTTTTCCCCGCAAAAAAAGTGGCGGTTCATTGGGGAAAGCAAATCAGTACGTTCGGACCCTGCACCCTTTCTGATAAGCTCCTTTTAATGGAATGTATTAGTTTTAATCGCACAATAAGTGGTCCACGCGAGATCTGCGTTACAACGTCCTTAAAATTACGATACTTTACAATTACACCTCTTCGTCAGGAAAACGCTACAGTATGTCGAAATTCACAATTGTTTCCTTTCTTTCCTGATCGAAATGAAGGTTGAAAATTGATTATGCTTGATCGTGTACCATTTTAGTGAACATGTAACTCTGAAAATATCACTAAGCGTGACGAATTCGAACACGTGCTTATGAAAGGTTCTATTTAAGACTGATCTATTATTTGACATAAGCAATTTATCTGCGATAATCTCATGAGAATTAGAGGAGACGTAACACCTCGATTTTAAATCATCTCACGTTACAAAGCGGATAAGATAAATGGATAAAATTATATCGTGTTGTGAACGAGCACATTCTGTAATATGTAAAGAACAAAAGGCTTATTGATGATTGTTGGTCTAAAAAATATTATTATATAAAAGTCAGAGTAAAGCGAAAATTTGAATGGCGTATCAGAAAATCGGCGGCAATTCTTCGAGGAGGAAAATGATGTGAAGAGATATTCTCTAATGGAAACACGGAACACCGGTTGCGTCGTTTCACCTTCACGCTTCAACATACGGACGATTAAAAACTTTTTCCAAGGTAAGTAAGCAGCAAGGGCGGTTCAACGATTAACGATAACTGGCCATTCAACATCGAGTAACGTCTTAAGATCTACTTAAATTCCAAGGGAGAACGACGCAACCGGTCTGTGATAATTTGTTCGTCGGTCAGGCTATGATAATAAAGAACGTTTCGCCATCTTTGTGCTTGAAACGCGCGCATCAATTTCCTTTTCTTTCCTTTCGTACCCTTTTTTCTTCATATCCGTAACTCGTATTACAGCGTAATTCACGTCATTTTCCGCGCTTGTATACTTCGTTACTCCGTCATTTCCAGACCGCCATTTTGATCGCGCGCGCGCGCGCGCGCGAGCGATTGCAAAGCCAAGACTTAATAGATTTTATAAGAACGGCCAGCGGCAGGCGAGTCCCCTTTAACGATTTTTCTTTATCAGGAAATGTTGAAATGGATTTTTCAAGAATAACTTTATCATTATCTTTATCTTCGCACCGTGCTTTTCAGAGTTACGTGACCCAAAATAACGAGATTACGTCGAGACACTCGAGCATTGTACATATGACCGAGTTTCTCGAGCTGAATTTATTGATAATATTAATGGTCTCATGAATTTTTCTTTTGAATCTCTTCACCTCTTCGAAGAAATTCGAAACTTCGTCATTAATAATCGCTCGTTCTCGATTCGTGGACCCTTCTTGTAATCCGTACTGTCGTCGATTGGCGCACGTCGCGCGCGGATACGTATACACCACGTTTAATCATGCTAGTGATATATGCGTACGATAATAATTAATTCGCGTATATCGCTTACGGACTAGGAAATTCGTGATCGCGCGTGTCGCTCAAGGCTCATAGTCGCGTCCCGATCAACTCCGGTCAGCATATCCGACGACTTCGCTAAATTATAATAACCTAGCCATAGTAGAGGACGAAAATACGATCGACCGAAGCTGATTCGGTGCCACCGAGCCGACGTTGCGACGTTGCGACGCGCCGATCCTCCACAGATTTCGTTTACAGCATTTTAATATGCATTGTGTGGTGTCAGAGAGACTGCAGCTCGGCAGCAAGTACAATATATAACTAGGCATGCAACAATACTTGAAGTGGTATTTTTCTCGAGTTAAAAATAGCGATCAATCATTCAATCTCTCTTTCTCTCCCCCTCTCGTACCCTTTCTCCCCAAAAGTATCTTTCTCACTCTCTCATCATCTCACTTTCACAGTTGCTCTTTTTTGTTTACTCATTAAGTAACATTACTTGGGCCCGGGAAGAATGTAATTTTTCTTCTTTTTTTTTCTCTCTCTCTCGCTCTCTCCCTTTCTCGCAAAAGTTACACAGAGTCGCCGCGCGCCGCTGTCTTTACTTTTTTGTCTCAAAATATGTAGCGTCGTGTGTGGATAATTAAAAAAAAGGTTCCCCCTCCTTTTGAAATGCATGGATACCTTTTTGTCATTAAGCTCTAGATCTCGTCTCTTCTCCTCTTCTCCCACGAAAAAAAAAAAAAAAAAACAGTTTTCTCTGACCCTCGACCGAGATCGAATTACTCGCAACCAGACGCATCCGTGACTTCGCGCTGTCGCACAAATTGCGGCAAGTTAAATGATTTAGAATAAGTCATCCCTCCTCGTGTTTTCAATTTAATGGGACAGATGTTCTGCATGCGTTTCGTCGGCGGCGCTCGGCGTGGTCGATACATAATTAACGCGCGTTGCGAACGTACAAAAATATATATGTGATATCTATATAATCCGCTATAGGTTTCTAAAAACTCGTCCCTCCTTTTTTCTCTCGTTATTATTAATTCACTGACGATTACGACGTCGCGTCGAGTGCCGCCGAGGGCTCATGCATTCGCTCACGGGAATTTCCCCGTTTCAGTCGCGAGAGATCTCGTTTCGTTTCGTTTCTCTATTTTCCTCCGAATGTCCGTCACGAGAGATTATCGCGCGGAAAGAAAATTGTCAGGGAAAGCGGGGATATACTCGGTATTGGAAATTAAGGTCGAGAACTGACCAAGTTCTTCATCTCACGTTACATTTTCACACTTAAGATATCAGAAGGAATAACGTGTGCTAGGAACAAGTTAAGTAAAATTCAACAACTCGAGAGAATATGCAATTGACTTGGTCATTCCTCGACTTGGCCGTATCGATCGACAATGTGTTTGATACAGGCAATGTCTCTTTCCAGATTCATTTATCATTCATCAAATATCACTTCTGTTCATCATTTTTGGCATTTGTCACAATGTATAGAGAATACTATATTTTCCTCGAATAACTTTGGAATTTAAAGAAAAAAATAATAAACGTCTACTTTCTTACACACAAAATCAAAGAAATGGCAGATACTGAAAATCATTGTAAAGTAATATAATTGCTAACAACTTTTAATGATAAAAATCAAGAAATGGTACATAAAATAATACAAATAGTTAATTAGAATAAAAGATAAAATTTTCGTTTTATTTCTTATGGCGTTTCTTGCTTCGCGTAATGGATTTTAAATTGTTACGAGAAATCCCAGCGGTTACATGTAACGAGGACATCGAGTGTTGGTGGACAACAAACAACTAGCTACGCTAAGAGATCTATAGAGACTACACTGCATCATCTATAATCAAACAGGAACATAGGGCTACGTAACGCACACGTTATAGTGGAATGTACTGATCACCATCGACGAGGAAACATCGTTGAGATGAACTCTCGTCGATTATACTTGTATTAAAACGCATAGATACGCCTACAAGGATCATAAATGAAAACTCGATTACTCGGATGAGGAAATATTGACGGACCAGTTCGAAAAATGTTAGAGCAATTTGTTTAAAAAAATGAGAAAAATAATTAATCATAAGAACAATGAATAATAATGAAATTTACATTATTTATATCATTGTGTCTATGATTAAAAATATCTTTTTATTGATGAATAATAAAGAATAAATTTCAAATAGCAATCATCGCGCTGCGATACAAGGTGAAGAATGTTTAATCTATACGTGTAACAAGAAAAGAATAATAAAACTGCAAATTTTGTATCATTAATTAAACTTTCATTTGACAGTGGACTTTTCTTAAGAGTTACATTTCCATTTGATGCTTCAAAATGGACTTTCCTCAAAAGGGAGATATTGATTTTCCGAACCGGGCCGCCGCCGTTGTCAAGGATTAGCAGGCAAGAGACGTAGAAAATAAAAAATAAGATCAATGCTCATCTATAATGTGAACTGAAAATATTATTAAAAAGCATTTTACAACAAAAAATAACTAAAAAACAAACAAAAATACGATTTACAATTAAATTAAGAACAATCGAGTTGTATCATCTAAAAATAATAATACAATAATATTATAATAATATTAATAATAATAACATAACAAACCAGTACAAAAAGAGGAAGAAGAGTGGCTGACAGCGAGAAGAAAAGTGACAGTGTCGAAACGGTATTTCGTTCTCATCTCTCTCTGCGCGCATCGCGGAGCGTCTCATTCTCGGTGATTAACGCGAGCAATGCGAGCGCGCACGCATATATAAAACACACGCAGGCACAGTAGTAACATATACACACATACACACACGCATGTACGTACATCTTTCGGACTCTTACTTTGGGAGTAATGCGTAGGAATGGAATTTAATCTCTTGTCTTGTGTGCGCGCGCCTCACCGCCGATTACTGACAATGAGAGCGGCGAAGTGGTAGTGATGGCTAGCTGGCAAGGTGGCGCATCGTCTCTTCTCAGTTTTCGCGTCAAACGCGTTAATACAATATAATAACGATATAATAACTGATTAATAAGGATAATAATGTAATAATAATAATAATAATAATAATAATAATAATAATAATAATAGTAACTAAATATCGATAATAACTAATTAATAATAGCGATAATGATAATGACAGTAATGTTAATTAGGGATCAACGCATGCTTATGCGATATAAATACTAATGGACAGATACCTTGTGATGCCGTCTCGATGGTGCAAGTTTCGTGTGTGCACCCCTCTCCTACACAAATTAATATCCCCCCTTCCTAGAGAAAAAAATTTCGAATTATAGATATGCCATTCGCGTCGTTCTCTTGGCAGTCCGTCTTTGTCAAGTTATTTAAAAAATAGACGCGAAAGCGTGATCGATTAATGTTGAAACAGCTTGACGAATCAAGAAGTTGAAAAAAAAAAAAGCTTGACAGTTTGCCCGAGCCGACGCAAAAATGACGCTTAATCAAGAGATTAAAACAGAAACATTGAAAAAAAATCGCGATATAATGAAAAATGAGATTGATCTAAATAATTTTCGGTGATCCCTGCATTTTCGTTTTCTCTGCGGACATCCTATTAATTTTTATTATCCTTGTTCATCCTTAAAGTTTGTCTTCATAACGAGGACATTCCAATCGGAAAATGTCCAGAATTTGCGGTCAAAAATAATATCGAATCCTTCGTTCGAGATGGCAAACGACAGGTAACGACAGGTGCGTATAACTACTCCGCAATATGATTCTGAGCGTTTACGCGACTCGAAGGAAGAAGATCGAAAATGCTCGCGGAATGTCTACGGAATTAACTCGGACGAACAAGGATTAAATTCAGCGACGATCACCTGGTTCGGTAGTCTTTAACTGCATAAAAATTAAAGGATTCACGATTCAACGTTCTATTTTTAGTACCTGTATCTGTCGAATATCACACATTTGTTCGTCGCAAATGCAAAACGTTTTATCATACATCATAATTTACATGCTTCTAAATATTCATTAACTTATAAACGTCAGTATGCGATGAAACTTACACATTTTTTGATCACATATATCTTTCTTCTTGAAAAGTTATTTATATATTTGTGTAAACAGTGACTGTAGCAGGTACAAAATGCTTAAAAATCACATAAATGGATCGAAGGATTAAAAATCTTTGAATCAAAGTCCATAATCGAATGTCAGGAATCTTCAGTCCGATTTCGTAAATGTCAGCTTGCTGCTGACTTAAACGTGTAATTCGACTACCAAATCAAGTGATCATGAGATAGCAATAATCATGGATTATCCCAGGATCTGCGATTGCAATCGATGACGAAACGATTTGAAGACGCGAAAATGTTAAATATTAGTTATCGCTCGAATCCCAATCGAATTACGGAGTCAATTATTGAGAGATCATTATTTCTATCCAAATCCATTATTCTATTTAAAAATCTGTCATTGACTTGAAACAATTCGATACTCGATCGAATCGTCGAAAGTTAATCTTTAAAAAAATTTACTAATTAATCTGCGTTTAAAATATGTAATATCTTCAAAGTGGCAAAATAACTTTTCTTTCGTAAACGATTGAGTGTGAAAATTTGAAAACTTTAAATTAATTGAAAAACTTTCCAAAATTTCCAGAACTAAACTGATATTTGCATAAATGCAATGAAGCAATTCTCTGATGATGTCCAGAGATCCTGATATAATCCACTAATCTCCTCATTGTAATTAGAGTCGTTAGGTCATGCCAGCTAGCCTTTTTCTCTTCACAATACAGGGGCATTGGATGACGTCTTGTATCGACAATCGAAAGTCGCAACACGTTAATAATAATAGAATAAAAAATAATAATATAATAATATTAATAAAAAATATAATAATAGCAAACATGCACGGAATCGCGCGGCGAAGACTTGTGAGGACTTCCGCGATTGGCGATCCATCTCTCCAACAAAATATATTAATACTATAAGTTTTTTCTTTTCGAGTGAAATAGACGCCAGCGCAAACCTAAAACAGCTGCGCGGCAGTCAGGTCAGGTGGGAATAGGAGGGTGGTGGTGATTCTTATCGTTGGTAGTTCGGGTAGACGGTGATTTCATGAGAATCCAAAAACATAAGCAGTAGCAACAATGCATTCTTTTTTTAAGCGCAGCGACACAAATGAAAAAGAGAGAAGAACAAAAGTTGCATCAGACTGTAATAACGTAACTACCGAGAGAATGAGATATAGAGTAAAAAAGAAAAGTCTTACACGATCGCTAAACCGGTTAATAGCTACTATATGCGCTACGATACTAACTACGCTAATAAGAAAGAAAAAGGAAGAGGATTTTGCCGTAAAATGGGAAGTTGGAGAAGACAATTCGTCTTCTGCTTTTATATCGTTAATGAGGATAGCGGTTACGTTACAATGATTTCGTTATTTTGGTATGAGAGTCGAGAATGAGCCTCAATGATTTAACAATGGTATACGCAATCGGCTTTTTCTTTACGCGTGAATCAAACGCCAAGCATCTTATTTCTTTTCTTGAGATTCATTTCTTGTAATACTATTTACTACCACATTCAGGTCTCTATAAATTTCCTGCGTGTCTCCGTAAGTCGAATGATCTTTACTTTTATTGGAGTTATATTTGCGTTATCTATAAATGAATTCAGGATCTCATATTTAAGCGTTAACGTTACTTGGTATAATTTCCCACGAATACTCCGGAAACGTATCGTGACATATATTTAAATGTAATGAATAATGATACCGTCGATAAGCACTCGCCGACAAAAGTTATTAAATTTATCACGTAAACCGAGTGAGAAAAATGATTATCGTACACGACCAAAAAGTTAACGTAGGTCGACGCGATTTCACGACAGAATGATGGAGACGAATGATGTACGGGGGCTGAAGGTGCAAAAATTATTTAAGTAAAACTAATCAATATAATAATAAGTTGAAGAGACAAGAAAAAATTAATGCGTGCGATGACCGTTCAATGACGTTCAACAAAACGCTGTCATAGTTACGAAATGCACCTCAGAATGAATATCCGTAGGAATTGTCGATAATCGTTACAAAACGAAGAGATGTACCGAAAGGCAAATTCAATCTATCGGGAATACAATCTATCGATTCGTAACATATAAGATGTCCTGTCGCCCGGTTACTTAGAATCCGCGGGATGATTCTCGCATCTCACGGATAATTAATTGGGTCAAGTGATCTCGGATGAACAGCACAATCCCAAATATGCCCATACACGATTCAACAATCTTCGGCGAGTCTGCTACCCAAATATGTCGATATATTATATATACATATATATATATCATTGTATTGAAATATAATGATGAAATTACTAATTTCTCCAACAATTTCTCAAACTATCTCCACAAACATATTATATATTGATAACACATGGATCAATCTGATGTCTTACGCAGTAAGATCAAACAATTGTCCATAGAAATAACGTACGAGCAATTTGGGGAACAAAATCGTTTAAAACCGTGGATAAGATGTGCTGATGCTGTATGAGCTAATTCGAAGCTTACCGGAGTAATAAGAGTAATGCGATACTCGCGGCAATCAGTCTCATGTCCCATGGGACAAAATCAAACCTGTTGAAAGCGGTTTGCAGAAAATCGTTGGATTTCGCGTAGGATCTTAAAACGAATCTCTTACGAGATATACATCGAAACGGATGTTCGCGCAACAAACGGACATTTCTCGCGAACTTCGCACGGCATTTGGAGGGAGACATTTCAAGCGCGATGATCGGAAGTGACCCGAGCGCGACGGTCGCGATCGACCACTGTCGAAGAGAGTAACAAAAATGATAAACGCGCGTGGATTCGGGCACGCGTAACGACATGATGCATGTGTTAGTGTGGACCATCGTCGTCGTGACGTGTGGAAATGCACTGCCAGATGTGATCGTCGGACGAGGTCTCAGAGAGAAGACGGTGGTTAGTGGGAAATGGGGATGAGAAGGTAGGTAGGAGAATGGTAACGGGCGTGAAGGGAAGAGGATCAGAGGGTGGAAGGCGGGGGGGGGAAAGTGACTAGCGGCGGCGAGCTCTACAACTAAACAACAACAACAGTATTTTCAGTATTATAACAACATTAACAAGTAAGTTATCGCGTACGCGCACGCGTATTCATAGCGCGTACGCGCGAAGAAAGGAGCGCGCGCGAATTTTTTCAGGGCAGGGTTGACGTCCTCTCTCTCTTTCTCTCCCTCTCTCACTCTTTTTCTTTCTCTCTTGTTTGCGGGTCCTAAATAGCCCAGCGTCGCAAGGGCTATACACACAAAACGTCGCGCGTTTCTCCTCTTTCTTTCCGCTCGTCCACGCGGGATAAAGAGGGACAACCCGCGGAAATGCGAGGAGGATATCGAGGGAAGCGCGCGCGTGCTTTCTCGCATACCGTCGGTGATGTCCGTCGTTCGGCAGAGTCCACAAGAGGAGCGCCTCGGGAAAGTTCCGGCGAGGAGACTCCGATTTTCTTGCCGCGTAAACGACACTCGATCGGGAGTCGATTCCTTGAGAGTCATGTATGGAGCAATAAATGATGCGCTTCTTTCTCATGGTCGGCGTGAAACGTCTCGTTGAGGCGAGCGAAGAAGGTGATGGATAGATGGTGATGGCGAAGATGGTGAATCGAGCGCGCGAGCGTTGACGATGAAGCGGACGTAGAAGACAGGCGAACGTAGGTGAGAGGAAAAATCGATGAGATCGTGATGGCCACGCGACCGTCCAACGACGAAGAGCGGCGGCAATGATGATGGCAATGATGACGATGACACGATGAAAAACGTTGACACTGGCGCACGACGATCATCGTCGTCGTCGTGACGCGTCACTGCTCTACATGCCGATCGGCGGTACCTGTACGTAGCGGTATATGTAAAGCCGGTAATCCTTACTGGCCAGTACGACCGAACCATCGTCCATTAGCGCCACGTCGAAACATTGCGCGTGCTTCACCTTGCTCTCAAGGGCCGAGACCAACTGACCATCCTGCGTAAAGATAGTCAGATTGAAATTATTATGATTGTCCGCTATTAGTATCTCGCCGTGCGTATTGATGCCCACGCCGATTGGATAGTTGGTGATACCCTCACCGCCGATTTGTCGTAAGTAAGAGCCCTCATAGTTAAAAACCTTAACACAATGGGCGCGATTGTCGCTGATGAAGATCTCCTGTTTATCGTTCACCACCACGCCGTTCGGGAATTCGAGATGCTTCGAACAACCGAATTTCTGTAGAACGCCGCCAGTCTGATCAAAAATGATGACGCGCATCACTTTGCATTCTACAACGACGATCCGTCCTTTTGAATCGACGGTGACGCCACGTGGATGTTGGAGGATGTTTGCGCCGAATTTGCGTACAAATTGACCGTATTGATTGTAAATCTGTATCTGATGAGTCGGCGAACGTTCCGTAACGATAATGTCACCAGACGTCTTCACGACGGCGACGCGATTTGGATAGAGCAATTGGCCGTCGCGTTTGCCGCACTCGCCAAACTGAAACTTGAACCTGCCTTCCTTGTCGAAGATCTGAATGCGATGATTATTCGTGTCGGCAACGATGATATCGTTCTGCGCGTTTACCGCGACGCCTGACGGTTCGGTGAACTGACCCTCCATCACACCAAACTCACCAAACTTACAATGGTAGATCATTTTCTGTCGTTTGATTTGTGACTTGGGCGGGAATATCGCGGTGGCGGACATCAGTTTCGAAGTCAAGTCAAGGACGGAATCGCCCGGTGCGGCGTTCGTCGCTACAGCTACCGACGGCATCGCGAAATGGTCGTTCGTCGTCACGACCGGGTAAGTGTCACTACCGCCGTTGCTCCATTTCTCGTACGGATTGGCATTCATGCCGTTTAGATTCACGTCGCTGATCGTCGTGGAGAACGGGCCGAGACTATTGGCCGAGCTGAAACGTTTTGAGATCACACTGCTGACAGTGTCGATCGAGGAAGGTGAAGACGACGAGCCACAATTCATACTGGAGGAGATCAGGCCGTTACTGTAACCCCGATCTAGGAGAAGACTGCCCAGAGAACTAACGCCACTTCCGGGTCCGTTGCTAATGTTGCTGCTGCTACTGCTACCAATGCCGTTGCTCGACAGAGCAGTAGGTCGTGCGATAGGTGGTTGTTTGCCGATTGCGTTATTTTCACTGTTACTATTACTCCGAACGTAACCGAAGGTATTTCTCACTCCCACTTGTATCGCTTGATAATTGCTGACAAACTCGAGGTCCGCTGTCTGATTGGCTATGTCTGTATTTGAAGTGCAATTGAGCAGTGACTGGAGCTTGGCCTCGAGGATCTTCCTGACCATAAGGAAATCGGTGGTGGTGGTGACTTTGGTTACACGTTCAACGAAGTCGCAAGTCTGCATCATTTTATCCGCCGTCTCATTGGCTCGCTGGGAGAGCACATTCAAGGAAATTTGCTTCGTCGAGAACACCGAGTCGAGTTCCTTCAGCAGCTCTTGCTTGCGCTCATCCAGCATCGATCGATAGAACTGGAAGGTATCGTTGATCTCATTTTGCGCTTTGTGATACTGCACCTGTAGTATTGCGGCGTTATGGTCCGTTGCTTTGACCGCTGCACGCGTGTCCGCCGCCTTCGAGCGGCACTCCTGGATGATCCGCGACAATGCCTCCAGTTGTTGCGAGCCTACTTCCGTGACGTGGGCACAATCATGTAGCGGCGCCGTATGGTCCGTCAGCGTGCACTCTTTGCAAATTAGCACATTGCAGCTTCGGCAGAAATATTTGATTATCTCCTGCTTATGTCGCAAACAGAAGTGTACTTTCTCGGCATTGCCACCATTGTTGCTGTTTCCGGTGCCGTTGATAACCAGACTATTGCCACCACCACCGCCACCGCTGCTGCCGTTACAGGCGTTTTTAGGCAATTCTGTAGTAACGGTGATCGTATTACTACCACCACCGCCGCCACTGCCTCCACCACCGCCATTTCCGCCGCCGCCACCGCTGCCACCGCTGCCGCCACCGCCTCCGACGGTCTCCAGCTTGGAGTCGGCCAAGTTCAATAATCGGTGGCCTTCGAAGCAGAGCATGTATTGATGTGCCATCACGCAATTTGGACAGAGAAACTGATCACAATCGTAACAACGCGCTACAGCGCCAGCTTCAGTGGATTTACAGCCGGTGCAACGGATGCGACTGGTGCCACCGGTGCTTCCCAGCCGGCAGCGCGGGCACGGATCTTCGCCCGACTTTGGTGCGTCGAGGCACAAGTCGCAGCTGTCGACGTCGCAGATCGCCGAATCGCTAGCAGGCGGCGAGCTGCCGCTCACCGTTACTGGGGACAGCGAGACCGGGGACCCGAGGGAATTTGCGCGCGATTCCAATGAGGGTGTCGGCGAGGCCATCTTCAGTCAACCGGCATCCCTGTAAGCAGAAATCACCAATATTTATGTCGTGTATCGCTACATTTTGTTATTTATTATTATTATTATTATTATAGACTGTTTTTCTCAACGATAAAAAAATTTGTTGTCGTATTTGGAATATTTTAACAATTTTATTATGAGTTCGTATTTTTAAATAAGTATATGTTTATGTGTACACACATACGTTTTTTTCTAGATTCTCTTTTTATAATTTTAATTTTCCATTAAAATGATGATTTTATTAAAATGTCGTTAATTATTAGCATCATAAACTACGTAGCGATGTAATCGAGGGTATATCTATACTTTTCTCTGTTATGTAAAACACGCTAGTATAAAATGAAATTTTAATAACAGCGCTTTGCTAAGAGCAATGCGAGTTTCTCTGTATACACTTTACTTCATCCACGAGAGTTTGTAGTAACGAAAGAGAATATCATATTATTCTGTGTCCCATCGGTAATAGTATCTACTATAATAACAATATAATAACATCCGTAATATGTAACTATCGGTCGCTCCCGACTGTTCCTCGAGAGAGCCGTCGTTGTCGTTGCGATTAATCGTTATTACAGTGTTTCCTATCTCAAAGGTCTCTTTTATTGTGATTCCCACGCGTACGTCTGGCTACCTCACCTTCTTCCCTCCTCCGCACCCCCGAGGCGCAGCGGTTATTCGCGCGGCTCGCGCGACGAGCAGGAGGCTTCGGTCCCTCTAATTAAATCGCTCGAGCCGGACGGCCATGTTTCACCTGGCAGTCAGAAAAGGAGAGAGATCGTCCAAGAGTGGCCGGAGGAAAGGGAACGACGTGCGCCGGCGGCGAAGGAAAAGGAAGAATGAGGGAGGACTGGTATAGACCGCGAGTCCAAGGTCACGAATGCGAAGGTTATCGTACTTCTCTCCCACCCGGTCGAGCGAATTTATCGGATACCGTGCGACGACACTCGCTTTTCCACGCTCGGGAGACCGAGGAGGAGGAGGAGGAGGAGGAGCACGAGAAAGAGGTAACGTCGAGAAGGAAGAAAGGAAAGATATTTTTCAACGTGTCGAGCGCGTCTAAATGAAAATATCGTTTCTCGGAAGCTTCGTGCTTCAATCGACATTATCGCATGGCGCAGAAAGACTTAATAAAGAAAACATCGTGACGTTTTCTTTCCCCTTCAAAATCGTTTTTATTCGACTCGTTTCATATTTCTTATGCGGCGAGCGGTCTCAAAATTTACGCAATAATATTAGAGACGAGATAGCAAAGCCACAGACGGAGGAAGAGAGAAAAAGAGAGGAAACCGCGGACGCGAAGAGAACAAAGAGCATCTTGCTCGCGCGCTTCAGGAAACATTTCTGAAGTTGATGCACCAGCGAGTCCTCGCTCGCGAGCGAGCGCGACTAGTGCGCGCCGTCTTCGTGCAAGAATTTCGATTAACTCCCGAGATAAAAGGTGAACGCTCCTGAGGGAAGGAGTCCGTGGAGCCCGAGGTCGCCGGAAAGTCGTGTTTAACATACCGAGGCCGAGGAAGTCGCGAGGAACGCGCGATGAACTCACCGAAAGTGAGAATTCACGCTATTGTGAAAGAAATCTACGTAAAGTATCTTCCCGTTGGGTAAGATAATTTCATGCAAAAAATATTCAGCACGCATATTTTAATAAGATGAATTATTTGTATTGATACACGTCAGCACGCCTTTGAAGCTTCGTTTGAAATTTTCAAAGATAAAGCGGATTCGACGAGCTTTTTTGAGATTAAGAGAGGTAGCAATTTATTATCGGAAACAGTCACGGTTAACTTTAATACGAAATCAATGCAACGTATTATATTATATAGAAAAACCAATGGCAAATTGTTAAAATGACCTATAAAATATTAGTGTATAAACTGTTTAATGTATTGATTATGTGTAAAATATGTATATTGAATATGCGCAATTCAATAACCAATGTAATTGATAGATGGGGGGTACGAAAATCATGCTTTTTTCGTTTATTTGTTAGCTCTATGAAGTAAAATCTGTACGTTAAAAATACACGTGACTCTGTAAAAATGTATTACTTTATGCATTACACAGTTTATTTCATTTTAACTTTTAACATCTGTCATGCACGCCTCGACTGTCGAGAATTGTCGAGGAAGGAATATAGAGAACGTTTCAAACGATCGTATACGTATGACAAATCACACTCCGCGACGGGATATAACGAGGGAGGAAGAGGAAGGTTAATTCTTTTTCGCGCGTGAGGGGATGAAGTGTCTGAATAAAAAATGCGACGGGGATATCAGGGGGGAAACGCACGCAGGAACGTGTCCTTGGCGAGGATAATTCCCGTTATCGAGGTACCGTTGCATTTTCGAACGCGGATCGCAACCCCACGGTTGAATGCACCGTGGGAAGGGGTGGCGGACGGCGCGTCTGGTTTCCATGGTAACGCTGCATCGACCGCCCCAACCCTTCGAACCAGAGTTGTTCCGACGAGGGTCGAGTCCGTTGCCGCTCGTGATGGTGGTGGTAGCGACGGTGGTGCGGCGGGAACCAAGGGGGATGGCAACCGCCCTTCGGGAACGGTAACCGTTGGTGCATCGCCCTTCGACGCAGCCTGCTAGTGCGTGCTTTTCTACGGGGTGATCGAAAATAACCTCGCCAGGATATACGAGAGTCATTGCGAAATATTGTTCGAAAGAAAAAATCTTTATAACAAACTTTTTATTCCCCACAGTGATAATAATCACTCTGATATTGACGAAGCTAAGATTTCTTTTATCGATTATCGACAATTTAAAACTTTAAAGATTCATTAGAATATTCTTTGTAAAGAAAAAAACGCATTTTACAGCGTTCTCAATAATATACACTTTCACAGATTTTTCTATGATGGATTGTTCCTCGGTGGCAATTTAAAGTAAAGCTTCGTAAAAATTTATTTAAAACTTTGAGAATTGATGTTCCCTCTTCTTTCTCTACTTTAATATTGGAAGAACTTAATTCTTCAAATTTTACAACTCTGGAATATATATTCTTCCAATGGGTATTTTTGAAAAATCGAGTTAATCGAACTATACCCATGAAAATCTACGTCCACGAATTTACGCTCATCAGAAATTAAATGTCAAATAGTGTCAGCAAGACTTGCATCGAGTGTACTACCCGGGGCATACATACACTCTCGCGTGTACTCTAGCCGGTAATTTCAATGTCACTGCCGGATGTTTCTTCAGCCCCAAACGAGGGGAGCGGTCGCCACCTGCCCCCTCCACCCTCTCGTTTGATTAACGTTATTTTGCTCGACAGGCAAGCATCGACTACGATCGATACACGCTCGGCGGCGGCGGCGGCGGTGGCGGCGGCGGTATAGTCACGTTTGCGAGCCGAGAAACAAGGAACGAGGAACGAGATGAGACAGACGGAGCCGAGCGAAAAGGCCATCGGCCTGCGCCGCAGACGGATTGGTAACGGCTGTGGCGCTGCGGTTATGGGAAAGGTAGGCGAGCAAACGCGAAGCGAGCATGATGGACGGATAGGAAGGGAGAAATTTATTATACCTCGGAGCCCCAGGCCTCGTATATTTAACAATAACGCGCGATACGTACATGTGACAATATCCGAAGAAATATACCTATATACGGATTTATCCGTTTTTATGTCCAAACGTTTTCGGCCCTCCCTGATCTATTCCACTTCGAAACGAGATTTTTCATTTGATAACGCAAGTTGATCTATAATTTCCACTTCTCAAGCATTTAAATTGTAACTATTACTTTAATTACATACGGGGGCGAGTAGGTAATCTTAATTTTTATTGCCTCATTAAGTAAAATATAAGTGAAGAGCTAGAGAGGAGAAAGGAGAGAAGGAGCGTTCATTTATTACGAGCTCTAGAACAAGTCTCCTCAAGTGCAAAACTATGACAAAAAATAAGTAAATAAAAAAATAATAGTACATTACTGAAAAGAATACTATTATAAAGAAAAAAAAAATATATATATATATAAAGAGTGAGAGAGAGAGAGAGCGCATGCGCGCGCGCTAGTGTGTGTGTTGACTATTGATTAGTCTGACCTCAGTGAATGCGACAAGTTGACAATATTAAATATATATACATATAAAATAAATAAATAAGAAAATAGCGAAATATTCCTAACAATCATAAATCAATAATCAGAAATTTCGATATAATTTTGTATGAAAATATATAAAAGATACAGAAAACTTTTGACCACTATTAACTGAGAACAAAATACTTCATTCCTAAAGAAAAATATTCCAGAGTTGAAAAAAGGATACAATGAGACGGAAACCTGCCAGACGCCAAATCGATTGCCGTCTGCGTGCCGGCATCGACAAAGAAAAGTGGTTGTAACGAGATCGTTTAGGTCTCAATGCGAGGGATTTCTAACGAGTGGAAAATTTTTACTTCAAGCTTCTAACTTATGGATTATGTCACTATAAATTTTATTTTAATCTTGTTTGAAGAAAACACTGCAACTTTTTAGCTGCCATTATAAATATATAATACTGTAGGATTATTTAACAAAATTATATGAACCTGTATCTTTACATCATTGATGATCTATAAAATCATGACATGTAAATAGCACTATTCTATGCTTTCAAACTTTAACTTTTTTTGCTTCATAATATAATATAAATTTAATTCATCAATTAATGTTGTCAAAATTAATAATACATTATAATTATTATTAACACAATAGAAACACGCGATATCAATAAACTACTAAAGAATGAATTGTGTCGATTGTGTCATCTTATATATATTTTATACAGCTTCGATTGTCAGCAATTTACAAAGTGGAGCGTGCGTTTGAACGCGATGATATTTCTGTTAACGTTAAATCGAGCGAGTACTTTTCTCGAGTGGAAGCTTTGAATCCTCTCCGCTGTCGGGGACTTAAACCCGCCGGTGCATTTTGAACGTTAAAGTGCATCAGCGTCACGCTTTCCGGAAGTGTCGGTCGTTTCGCCGCCGATGGTTTACAAGCGCGGAGTGGTTATGACGCCATGCGGACGACGTTCCGTTCCGCATGCGGAATACGTAGGAGGAGGTCACTGCACTGCGAACCTCTCGTCGCCAGAAGGTCGCGCGAATTGCAAGATCGATTTTGTGTATATGTTGGCACCCTGATAACTCCGTCAGAATACATTCGTGAAAACAATATACTTAAATCTTGAAACAATAATAAAGAAGGTTGAATGACCTCCAATATAACATCGTTACGGCGGGATAGAATGTCGATTTGGATGAACAAAATACAGAAATACGTCAGTACTCTACGAGAGTATAAAATGAATCTTGTTCTATCGACATATAGAAAACAGCATAATTATATTTATTAAACGATCGATCTTGTAACGCGTGAGAAATATCTGTAAAAATACGTACACAACTTTATAATCAACTGTCACGTAAAAGTACTCATTAAAGAGTGATGTTTCTGAGAAGTTTTCTATTCTACATGGAAAGAACGATTTTTTGCTGAAATAGCTAAAATATTTAACTAGACACAGATTCGAAAATAATTTTGTTTTGATTCTCAAAATAATTATAGTAGAACGCTCGAACTAATTGCTAGAATGTTAAAATTTTTTGCAACACACTATCAACATTTAAACGTTCTATATAATTATTTTGGGAATTAAAACAAAATTATTTTCAGGTCTGTATTTATAACTAAATGTTCAGGTGCAACAGTAAAACTTTCCATTCCCATGTACTAAGATATAATTCCAATACTTACATAAATTCATATCTAAGTAATATAAAACAATCTAAACGACAATTTTTATTTGCATATAAAAATCTGATATCACTGTACATTATTGAGCATCAAAGGTTCAGTAATAAGTAAAGAAACAGATAATAATTTTTTTTTTCAATTTTAATGCAAATTTTTTTTTTATCAAACCACATATGTCTCTATTCATAAACATGTCTGAGAAAGAAATGAACGAGAAGAAAGGATGTTGATTATTGAACGTGGAAAAGTAAGGAAGTTGTTACGGTTATTTCTCGCTGGTAATATCTAGTATCATTCTTGAAGTTCTTAGTGGTGATACTAGCGCACGAGAGCGGTGTACCTAGAGGAGGCCGGAGAGTGGAAACGAGCGAGTGACGCCGTATATCAAAGGCAGAGAGAAAGGGAGAGAAAGAGAGAAAGAGTGAAAGGGAGGATGAGTGGAGAAGAGGTTCAAGCACCATTTGACCGGTCTCTGAATCATCGTTAAGCGACCGTTACACGATGGCTCGTTAAATCGCGCGGTAATGTGGGTGGGTCGGATAAATCGCACGTTTAAGGAGAGTTACATTGGTAGAATTGTTTCTGCGCGGGGCCGAAACAGCGCTTGAGGTCGAAATTGGTCGCGATTTCTTTCGTCATGATCGTGACCTTGCCTTTGAAATTGTAGTCAACGTTGCTTCAATAAGCATATAATATATAAATATAACTGAGCACAAACTTTTTCAAATCGGTAAAAATAACTCGTTTTTCTTCTCTTCATCATAGTTGAATATCTAATTCTTAAATAATTAAAAAAATAAGAAATAAATAGCAGTTCCATTTTTTTCACTGTAAATCATTGTGGCGTTATCAGATGTAATAGTATTTTTATTAAAGAGAGAGAAAAATTTATAATTCATACAAATCTTTTGTATATATTGATAAATTTATGAAATATGTTTCTGCGAGATGCTTTCAGATATTTCGAAATATGTAGGATGTGATAGATTGTCTCGCGCGAATGATTTATCTACTGACATAATTTACGATGAATAAGCATTTCAAAATATGTAATAGTGCTATATATCGGTCATTATGACGACATTGGGGTGATATGTGAACGTATGACGTGGGAGAACGGAAGCCACTAATTTTAAAAACAAGCCCGAAGTGCTCTCTTCAAGTAAGATTTCAATTAAGTCTATCAAGTAATTAATGTTACTTTAAGAGCCACGAATCAGTCTTAACTAGTTAACGGTTGGCGTGTCGTATAGTTCGCTGTCGCTATTAAATGACTTATTATTTTTTTCTTTAAATACATTTCCATATTGCAAATTTATTACATAAATAACATTACGGGAATCCTATTTGCAGGCTCATGCAATCATTTATATTAATCCAGGAAGAATTAATTTTTGCGTCGATACGCACGTTGTGCAGAAGGTATGCTACACTTTCTACAGACATTTGTAGACAACCAGTTCCGTTGAACGCGCAGCGTTTCGTTAGCCCTCCAAGTAATCGCAATTACCAAGCACGTTTCTAAAAACGTATCGCGTCATTACGGAACATGGAAATTAGTTCCATGCAATCATATTGATGATTCTTACGTTTAACGCGGAACTATTTACATAATATTGTGTCATAATTCAGGATATGCTTCGTTTGACGCCTATTTAAATAAAAGTAGGAAGAAGAAAGGCGGATATATCTGCTTTACGTGACACTTTCTCGGACACGCAAGTCGATGTTATGCGATAAGTGTGATCAAGTTAATAATGCTGAAAAGTAATGTTCGAATAATTTATAGACTGTAAACGTTAAATGCATGAGAAGAACTTACAAAATTAGTAACTTTTTATGGCAGAATGGCCGAAGAATCTAAAAATTGAGTTAAAAACAGATCTGAAAATAATCTTGTTGGATCACTAAAATTACTATGTGGACTATTGCTAGAATGTCAACTTTTTACAGTATTGCTTATCATGCTTGAAATTTCTACAAAATTATGTTGATGGTTCAACAAAATTATTTCAGATATTTAGTTAAACCTTTAGATTCTTCAGAAAAATTGCTCTTTCCATATAGGTAGTCTAAATCCACGATTTCTTAGAGATGATCGAAATAAAGATTAATTCATACCAATTACGTAGTACATATAAATGTATAATTGACTTAATTAACATAAAAAAAATTAAAAGTGTAATTTGAACATATCGATATTTTCTATATTTGTAATTTAAAAAAAGTAAATATAAATTGTTATATAAATGTGAGACTTGTAATTGTCAAATACACTTCTTACATACCTAATTTAATATTTTTCAATAATTAAGTTTCTTATAGCGCAGTAAAACCATATCTTTAAAACACACTCTTTACTGTAAAATAAAATTTATATTAATTTCAATAATACAATTTTATATTTTATATATAAACATCTCTACTTGAATTTCACTCTTTCACGCTTCGCAAAATATGAGAAGAAAAGAGAATACCCGAGGCCTTCTTAATAGCTACAGAAACAATTACGTCTAACGGAAGCATCAGACAACATTATGCTGTCGCCCGCATGCGTCATCTTCTTATGTTTGTACCACATGATCGAGAGTCTTGAAGAGAATCTCGAGGATCTTATACAATGCGACCCGTAGGAGCGCGAATCTGACAATGAGTGTAGAATAATCAAAATACGACAAATATACATTTTGTGTTAATCTGCTTTAAAAATAAACAAATTAATCGTGCAATGCGCCTATTCTTTGTGTAAAGATAATTTTAAGATATTTTTAATTTTAACTTTAGAGAATATATACATATAATATCTCTTCTCTTCTCGTCTCTTTTCCTCTCTCTTTTCTGTCATCTTCATTCAGTCAACCTTTTCAAATAAAATTAATGTCATAATTGCTAAAATTTCTACATCTATCTATATATATGTAATTATACTATACGTTATGTATATATATATATAACATATTATAACTACATTTTTTCTTCAAAAAATTATAATTTATTGTATTCTACGCGCGCGCGTATTATTGAATAATAAAAATAATGAATATAAAATATTTTTATACACATTTATTCTATCGCGTATTTTCCCTGTCTACTGTATAATATAATTAAAAGCTCGCTTTTATAGTTTAAGTACATTCGGGAACAAATATATAGGGAAGAGAGAGGAAGAAGGGAGAGAGAGGAGGAACAAATAATAATACGAAATGTGTAGCATGATTTCACAATTATAATAATACGATTGCAGAGAATTTTAACGCAATTGTCTAGCTGAAGATAACAATAACAAGTTTTATCACCGCATATATACTTTTCCGGATCGCGAAACGCGATTAAGGTGCTCTGACTTCGGAGCAAGCCGAGCGTATCATGATTATTACTCCAATTAACATACGGCTGCCGCAATGCTAATTGCTAATTGTAATGCGGTTCGTTGCGCGAACAGTTTCTCACGGTGAAGTAGTAAAGAGCGATCCGTACACTTCGCATTTAGGATTATCTGTATTATAATACTGTAGCTAGTTCCGAGAGGAGAGCCTAAGGGTTCGAATTTATGCAAGCTACTTGCAAATTGCACAATTTGCTGCTACAGTGGAGTAAATAAGTCAACCAATAACGAAGCTTTTGACAAAATTGAATATTTTCTGATACCAAACGTTGCAAACAAAACCTTTCCATTTCTGTCTTCCAATCTAGTCTTCCATTAATTTCGCATTGGTTATATTTTTATGCAATTTCAGTTTGAAATTTTTACAAAGAAATTCGATAAAATGTAACAAAAACATTTATAAATGGTTTCGAGCTGCAGTAGCCGGTATAAATGAGAGAAGAAAGAATAGAAAATTGAGAAAATAAAACAAGAGAGACTAAACGCAAGAAAGAAGAATGATCTTAAAAGAGATCAAGATATATACCCATTTTCTCGTCGTTGATTTCATTCTTTTATTTCTTGGCATTTATAGTTTACATTTTCCATTTTAAGTGTTCAGAACGTTTTCTTCGTTCTTTCATGCACTTGTCCCAACGGCCAGTTTTTAGTACACTTATCATGCATTATTTCTCACTGACGAGAATTCCGGGGCGTTTTTCCCGTTTCGCGTCACGAGGTGCATTTTGTGAACGCGGTGAGAAATTTATGGTTGCGGCGAGCCGCGGGAAGGAAATGTTATGTCGAAGCTCTTTCGGCCTTGCGATCAATCTTTCAGCGATGGCCGGCGGCCCCTGAAATTTACTTTCGTGTTACGTTACACACCATCGGCTACAATGTAAAACGAAACGCAATGAAACGGGGCGAGCGGCTGCAGGAACATAAACATGGATTGCAATTTTAATGAGAAGACATGCCGCGCGGCGCCGCCACGCTTTTCCGTACTGAATTCCAAAGGTTTATTAATTTATGGAAGCTCGTTCCACTTATTGAAGACGAGAGATCGCTCGGAGTTATTTTCAAGCATAGGAAACCTCCCCCGTTAGAACTTTCTTAATTACCTTGTCCACGTGACGGGTAACTATCGAAGTGTCTAACTACTTATTTATGTATTAACGGTATAATCGTTATGCACGTAATGGCACTCAAATCGATGTCAGAGTTGGCTATAAGATTCGCACTAAATGTAGAGAATAATAAACATGATCTTTTTATCACGGTATTATTTTCTATTACAATTAATTTTTAAGAACTGTTTACTTTGAACTTATAAGGAAATCTCACAAAATGTCAAATTCTTATTTTAACAAAACCTTGTATAATCTACATATACATGTTACATAAATAGATGAATTTAGAAGATGTCAACCGCAATCAGGAACCGGTTTTAAGGAGTGAAATCATCCCTTATGTATAAAACGGTTTTCAGTCTTGTTTGTTATATTCCAAAAACTACTCGAGACAATCAAAAAATGTTTTATATAAAAGTTTTACAATAAAATTATCTCATCCGCGTTAGTAATTATTTTAAAGGCTTAATTTTTTCAAATATTATTTTTTACAAATGTTTTGACATGAATAAATAGAGATAATTTCTTTATAAAATTTTTATACAAAACATGATATCTTGAAACGTTTTGGCCGCAATTAACATTTTCTAAATTCATCAATTTACGTAATAATTATTACATTGTATAGAAAGTTTCATTAAAATCAGAATTTGACACTTCGTAAACTTAGAGACACTAAAAAGATCCGAAAAATTCAGATTATAGCAAAACATTAGAAATGATAGAGTTTCATATAGCAATACAAATTTTACTCGAAATACGTTTTATTACCTTCAATACACTTTTTTGTTTTATCGTAACTAATTTAATTTATGGCATCTCATAAAAGTGAGTTCTCATTACAACGACAATCACCAACGCTACGATCAATCATCGGCAATTCAAGCAATACTAGTCACATATTAGCAAGTAACACGCTGATGTGCTATTTATGATATTCAGCTTTCTAAAGCGTCGTGAAAAGAGAGGAAATTATTTCTGACTCGTTTCACTGCTGCGAGGTTGTTTACAACGACGCACGTTGTGTCAGAGACATCGATCGATATACCGGGTACCTACGATATTTATAATGTTAAACGAGAGTCCAGCTCGCTTATTTATGGCATTACGCAATGTTCTAGATTGCTCGTGCGACGAGACGGTTTTCACCGTGAAAATGACGTTACTGCAACGGACACGTTCTTTCCATAGTCGGCTATTAACGCTAATGCAATCTGTTGCAGAAATACAACTGATTACATTACACACAATATTACGGAGAAAAGATTTAGTAAAGAGCTAAAATATTTTTCTCACCGCTGAATACTACAGACTGATGAAAAAACATCAGCCTCACGTTTCAAATAAATTGAGATTCTTCGAGCAAAAATCAATGATGCAGTTTATTTTTTTTTTTTTTTATCCAAAGAGACATTGCGTTTCTTTGTTACGTATGTGGCACGAGCTATTTCGGTAACTTCGAAATTATAAAGTTTATGTTTGTCCTAAACATCGATGGTTTCAAAGGCTTAAAGTTTCGTAACCTTTGAACCTATTGAAATATCAAGCTTTTGTAAGGTTCCAAGGTTCTAGAGCTTCAAGAGAAGATGCTGCCGATTTATATTAAAGTTTCAAGGTTCCAAAATTCTAAAACTTCAATATTCCAGGAAACAATCGCAATATCTTCCAGATTTAATATTTCATACTTGCAAGATATAAATATACGCTGCTCTTTACAGCATCTATTGTGTTGCACAAGAACTCATACATTAATTAAACTTATATATATTCTGCAGAAAATAATGCACGCTAATTTTACATAGTAATTTCTAATTGCCAATAGTATAATCAATATACCGACAGTATTCAGTAAGGATACTGTTACTAAGAGAAAGTTCCATTTTCGAAGGAGGTATTTCATAATGCAATTAATTCGATTTCCCGATTTTCAGCGATGCACAATTCATTCGCCAATATTAAATGCGGTATCATCCATCGCGTTTGGACGAAAGGCCAGCCCGAATTCTACCAGGTGGGAATCGATAGAGGCTAAAATTAGCTTGGCGTACTGATTGGCGAGAAAGCCGAACAGCCGGAAACGAGATCAGCGTCCGTTAACAGCACGAGATTTGGACGATCAAAAATTGGATATGAGCAGTTATAGTACTTTCGGAAAATTTTTTATGCGATCAGACGGCGGCTCGTATTTAAAAAAATAAAATGTCTAAATGAAAAAAATGAAAGATAAATTTTAAAATTACCTACATAAAAAATTTATATTTTGTGTTACAGAAATATATGACAAAATGATAGATAAATTTTAATATATAATTTAATAAAACCATTTACACGGAACTCAAATTTTATAAGCAAATAAGCAAAATTTATCAGAAATGTTTTTAGCTCAACACAGATAACCTCAACACTCGTTTGCTGGTAAAGTTTACATTTCTTTCTCTTATTTTCAGGAACGTAATTACATCAAAAAAGAACAATTTTTCCTTTGACCTTTCAACGTTTATTACAGGGGACGTCCACGCGCTGTCGAGGAAAATTTCATTTTTTGCGGTCGCTTACGTTTGGGACCATAGTAGCGCCATGGTAGAAATAATTAAACGCTGCGACTCGTATAGTCTTCTTGCCATTCCTATTTTTTTCTTTAACGTCTGCTGGAGGGGGCGTCGCGACGCTCGGCGCCGCACGCGCTTGGCATACGTCCCCACGTAGGGACGAGAGAATCGTGCGACGCACGCGATCCACGCAATCGATATCGTTGTCACTTATCGTTGGACTCGGAGAGATGGTTGCGATACTGGCGACTGTGATAGCCTCGAAATCTCTTCCAGACATTAGTTTCTTTGCAACGGTAAAGCGTAATTCTCTCAAATAACTCGAGAATTAATGTACATTTCTACCAGCATAAATTAACTTTAACCTCTGTTTAATTTACTCTTTCCTAATTTTTAAAATTAAACAGTTAAAAGTAAATTAAACCAATATTAAAAAAAAAAATCTATAGTGGTAGAAACAGGCACTTTTTATTATTATTTTATTATATATATTTTATATTTTTTTAAAGCTACATTAATAATTGTAAATTTAAAGATATCTAAAGCGGGCTTAAAAATTCATATACATACACGTGAGAAGTGCATCTAATAAATTCATGAAATATTCTTCATGATACATCCTGCGTTTTAAGTTTACACGAGATATATTCATCATTGACAGGCAGTATCTTTCGTCCGTAATTCCTTGCGGATTAAAGTGTAGTTTTGTAGTTCGCTGTATGACCTTCCTGCTTAAGCAGGAACCCGTATGATACTCGACCGCGTGTTGTTCTCACGCGGGTACATCCCTTTCCTCGCTAAAATAAGCCCGTATTTTTAGAACGTCGACACGTATCGCGTAGGTGCTGCTTTCCCTGTATACATACCCAGTCCGGAGATATATGTATAACTCGCCTCCCTACGCGACCTTCGGTTTTCTTTATTCTCGTCCGCCTACGGATCTTTCGATCACGAAAACTGCCGTGAGAAAATTTACCGCATTAAGGAACCTACGCGCGAATTTCCTATTCCACCTGGTTATCTTGATTTAATGAGGCGACTGGATTAAAGGAACGAAATATTGTTATGCAATCCAATTTCTTCGCGATAAAATAAAAATAATAATATATAGAAACAAGAAGAGGACGTGTAACATAATTTTAAAATGATATACTAGAGTCGGCTGTTCCATCTTCAGATAAACTATATGGTAATGTATCTATTGGATAAACAAAAGAGTAAAAAAAGTAACAGCATAAGAAAGTAAGACAGTAAAACAGTGAGCTGAAGTTTATCAAAAGGTAAAAGAATCCAGCTTAAAAGAAAAATTCTTCATTTGACTGAATTGATTTAGTTCCTTTTCATTTCTTTCGATGAAGAATATATTTAAGTGCCGAACGTATACATAAATTGAATACATTCTTCAACAAGAGAAATAAAAAAAGTCAATTAAATTAATTCAGTTAAATAAACAATTTTTTTCTCAGTGTATAAGATTAATTTTTCAAACGTTTACAAATTTTAATGATATGAAAATACGAGCTAATGTGTTACATGAATTTTAACTCTGGAATGCGTAAAAAAGTCATTATGTACAAGTGAGCGAAGTCATTGAACGTTAAGCTATGTTATCAGCGGTTATTAGAAGGTCCAATCTGTCACGTTAAAAACTAGAATAAGAGAAGACAAGCGTTTAAAAATTCTTTGTTACGTATCACTTTGAACTTTGTATTATAATAATATTTTATAACAATATTATAACACAGTACTTTCAGTATTATAACAGAAAGCGTGATAATTGATTTGAATTTTTAAATAGTTTTATGTTATATATTTTATTTAATCTTTGTAGCACGGAAAAGCCACTATAGTGGCTGAAATAATGTCATACTTTGAGACAAGAAATAATAAATTATAATAAATCTTTATCACACAGGGAAAAACTGTAGGACTTTATATATATAAAAATAGACTTCTGCTTTCTAAAGGTTAAATATTATGAGAAAATGTACACACACAATTGGATTCTACATGCTGCATAATTTTAAGATTTAATTCAATAGTGTGCTCCTTCTTTTCTTTTAAGTTAATAATCAAATAGATTTGTATTTATAAAAATGTCGATTATAAATGTTTTATTGTTAAAGTGTGAAATGTACAAAAAAACTTATATTAATTAAGAACGACCTATTTTCTGGGGTATAAAATTTATCAAAAGCAATACAGTATCACTCAATAGCGATACTATTCTTCTCAATAGTTATAATAATAAAATATCTAGATTTGAATTGCAAAAATATAATGAACGGGGTCGCTCTTTATTTCCCGCATACAAGAAAAAAAACTTGGAAACTTTTCATCTTCGGGGCGTACATTAACTCTTCCATTGACTTTTCTACGTTATCGTATAATTTGCGTAAGGAACAGCCCGCAGGCCACATTCGCCACGGTATCCTAAGCGTGCATTAACCGTCAAGCGCGAGATTAATCCGGAAATACTGCAGCAGCGCGGCGATTTACGTATTTATGCGCCTCCGGGAGAAGTATCCGGCATGAGGCATGCACCTTGCAACCGACAACTCGTAGCGATGAATTATCGCCGGACGACGCGAGGAATCGCGTGAGTCACTCGAGTAACGCCGATCGGTAATAAGTTATAATACATACGTGTAGCGCGAACCTCGCGGTAAGGTGGTTTCCCGGGCGAATAGATTGGAGTTATTCGGATTCCGGAAGATCTGTGAGGGAATAATAACTTGATCATAACCACACGCGTCGAACATGCGCGGTAGGTGTGCGATTCCACGGGACGTAGAAAGGTAGTTTTGCAACTGCCGTCTCATTTCTGATTTCTTAAATTAGCCAGTCGTTCCAATTGGCACGTGTTTTGAATTATGTTGTAAAGTCTTTGGATCGATGCGCTCAATTGTATTATTACGATCATTCATTTAATATCCGAGACCGCTGACGCAGGTAAAAAATTTACATGTTACAGGCACCTCGAGAAACACGATAAATTACTTGAAGCGCACGTCGCGAGTAGAATTCCAGTATCGCTATAGCGAATTTATTAACATATCCCTGTCTACCATATCATCGAAGTTTCTCGTTAGAAATCTAACGGCGTTATTTTGCCGAAGGATAACCCTTAGATAATTCTTGCGGCGGATAACATACGCGATATTAATTGCGAGATTAATTGCCCTCTCAGACATGCAGATATATCAGTAGAGAGGCAAGAGAGTTGGATTGGAGATAGTTTGTAGAGGTTATAAAATCATTTGCGAGGTGCGACGATTTGCGGAAGTCTATGTCATATTTATAATGAGAGTATGAATTCCTTCTTATATATTATTATGCTTTTATTTTATGTATTATATTATTAAATTATATATTTCTCTTTTACATTTAATCTGTAGAATTCTTGATTAAAATTTGAATTCTATCACGGTTTTTCATAACACGAATGTTGAATATATGCGATAAAGCGTTACTTGTTTATTTCTCTAACTCTTACATTTCCCTTTTACATAACACAATTGTATTTATTAATTATTTTATTTTAAAAATAAAATAGTTTTATAGAAATAAGTAATAAATGTTGTTTATATCATAAAATTCTTCAAATATCTTTGCGAATAAAAGTCTCTTTTTCCAAAAAATACAAGTCTCCTTTCATATAACATGTGGAATAATATTAATATTATATTATTATATATCAATGTAAATCACATATGAATGTCGCATATCAGGAGATGGAGCGACAAAACTTGAGTAGTACTTAGTTGTTATTTACTAATTCGCGACAATATTGAATAAGTAAACAATAATCATTGCGACAATCTTCTTTTTCTGTTCCTCTCGGCAACATACTTTCCTCTTTTTTATTGAAATATTTCTCACGATCGGATTTTATTCAACGTAAAATGAATCGAAATATTGAATAGCAAGAGAGAAGACGTAACAAGAATAACTTTTATCTTCTAACATAAAAAGATGTCTCGCAATATAAATATTATTACACTATACAGAACGAGAATGATGTTTATAAAGCTTTCTCAGGTTGCTCTCTGAGAAATTGTAGTGCATTCTTCGAGATTATGATGCAAAGTCGTAAAGAAAGAGCTCGTACTGACAAGTAGCGTAAAAGCCTATATGTTACCTTCCAGATATAATACTTGGTAATCTCGTACTCGCAAAATTTATGACTTCTCTGCGGTACACTGCCGGGACATCACAATACTCACCTAAAAGCAGAAAAGAAAATTTCGTTTAGTACCCACATATAGATACCCATAAATTAGTAAACTAAGTTTGTCTACGATAGAAACCTTATTTAATTATTATAATATCGTATATGTGATTCTGAAGCAAAATTACAGTATTGTTTAAACTAACATTTATTACATAAAGTATTTGGATTCATTAATGCCATTATCGAAAAATATAGAAACAAAAATACGAAATAAAATTATAAAAAATTATACCATAATTTTTCTTTATTTAGCTTATGCCCTAATTTAGGTGATGTTTTTTTTACAAGTAAGTAATATGCTAATCTTATATTAGCAAACTAGGAAACAAGAGTAACTAAAAAAATATATAATTCTATAAAAGTTCTTTAATTATTTGATTATTTTTTATACAAAGTATTTTTAACAAAATATTAACTATCACTATTTATTGTGAAAAAAGTATTTTCAAATATCAAAAACAATTGTGTTATTTGTTATTTGAGGTTATTTGAAAATTTCAGGTTATATAAACAATGTGTTATTGTTATATAACCTGAAATTTTCTTTCAACTTTGACAAGTTTATAAAACAGTTTACTAGAAGGTTTGCATGTTAGTTGTGCGAAAAAAATACCATAAATCAGATCTATTGTATCATAAAACAATGTTCTATATTTTCTAACCTTGTAAAATTTGAAACAAAATTTCAGATCTAAGTAATAAATTACAGATTTAAGTAATAAATTACACATTTTTGGGACAACAAAAAAAGTATATATTTCGCGATAAACAGTAATAATTACAATTATGAAATATTATGTCACTAAAAATGCCTCGTGTAAAAATAACCAAATGACCGCTTTTGATTGAAAGAGAGAAGTATCGACAAATCATCTACAACGAATATATATCAGAAAAGAGAACTTTGTTTTTGATGAATAATACCATTTTTCCTGGCATATACCAAAAATACACGATATCTATTTCAGAAGATATCTACAAAGGCGAAAGACGGGGATTGAATAATCGATGCTCGTGTGACACACGATCGACATTATAATGGCGGCTGGATCGATTTGCGCCCGAAAGGATGTGCAAAATGAGCTTTTGCATCCGCCTTCAGAACTTTTCCATTTAATATGTTATCTTCTAACTTCCAAAATCTCGAGAAGTACGAATCGAAGGTTTTTCCTCGCCGTCGAAAAATCAACTCTCTCGTTTGGGGAAAATGGGGCGATAAAAAACAAGAGCAGAATCGTGAATTTATGAACTAATGGAATTTTTATTGAGAGTATCAACATATATATCCAGGAAAATCCATAACGTATATTCACCACCAGGAAAACTACAATTCTAAATTGTCCCTAAAAATAGATTACAAATTTTTTTCTTTTTCGTAAAAGAAAAATCTAATATTTCTAATTGAGTGCAATTGAATAATGAACGTGGTAACGAATGCACTGTTAAATCTATAATATTAATCTAATTTAAGTCGCCACAGCGACCACCACTCCTACTCAATACATCGTTACTTTATACTAAAACAATGGTTAAATATAGTATAGAATTTAACCATTATTTTAGTATGAAATAACGATTTATATTCAATAGAAGCATTGACGACTTAAATACAATTAAATTTAATATAATTTAATTAGCTATGTATAAGCGTTTTACATGGACTTCGTTAAATGTTGAAAAATTAATTAAAAAAGAAAACCCAATATAAAAAATAATTAAAAAATGTTAATCAAAAATGGAATGTGTCAATTGCAATAAGAGACATTGATAATTAAATTGGAAACAAAAATGTGATACAATGTAAGAATATTGTGTATTCTATAAATAATATAAATAATGAAATAAATATATAATAAAGTTGAATACTATTCTCTCTTGTGTTAATTAATAATCTTTTATCTAAAAGATCGGCATTGTACGGCAACTAATTTCTTTATTGGCTTTTCCCACAATATTAACGACTTCTGATCTAAACGTACACACAAGAAATAAAAAATAAGGGGGAGGGATGAAATGTTTTGCATCGCGCAATACCATTGTCGGATCTCAACAGATAGCCGGAAACACGCAACGAAGCGAAACTTCCGGCGAAACCGACACCCATGTGGCATACGCGGTGTGCGCAACAAAACCGCACAAGAACTCATCGCGGTCGATACGCGTTTGCGACGAGCATACTATTAAGCGGTGAAGTAACACGCGGCAGAAATACGACGCAATCATGCAAAATTGCTTTGCGAGCCAATGTTAATACATGTATGCAAACTACCGGCGAGTATGAAACAATTTGTTGATGCTTTAACGAGCGTCCTTTGTTATTTTTATTTTTGACAATTTCAGTAATGATTTAGTGGCTTTTCTACCGCGATATTAGTATACCTTCCCCACGATCCCCATCTAAAAATACAATGCGCAGTAGAATAAATTTCCCCCGCTTTATTTTGTAATGTCTTCTATCATTCACACATATTTATGTAATACTTTCATGCAAGAAAAGCTTTTATAAGTAAAGTGAGAAACATTCTTTCCCAGCCAAAACTGTAATAATCCTGTCAAGTCAGTCGTAACGGTGGAATGTGTGAATAGCGAAGTCGAAACTTTGAAAGGGCGCGGAAATGGGGAAACGTTGCGTAAGCTTAATCGTCATCATTCCCATCAATTCACTCGACGCACCTGGCACCAAGAGAGTAGGAGACAAAAGAAGCTAGAGGAAGGGAGAGACTTACTTCGCAGTCGTAAAACAACAATCGTGCATTACGATCATTCGATAGGGAATCCAAAAACGATGCGACACAGTCTGGCAGTAAGCCAAGGCCACATGCCGCTGTAAAATCCGCAGGTGTAAAGATAGAAACAAAATTGTCAAAATTCTGTTAAAAATATTAAAAAAAAAAAAAAAAAGAATCGTGGTAACGAGCATAAATAAACTGTAAAACAAATGACCAGAGTTAATTAATGCGGTAAAATTCCATTTTCCAAGAAAACCTGATGTAATCATTTACATTTAATTCTTTAATTTTCATGCAAGAAATGGTTATGCTGGCTTTACGTTGAGTTCTCTCTAATTTAAAATTAAAATTTTGAATACGTATATTGTGGCACGAATACAGAGATGGCTCGCGAAATTAAATGAGAATAAGCAAGTTTCTGAGTCGCATTGTGATGATTCAGCGAGAATAATTGTTCCTTCTCGAGAAATATATGATCGCCTTAATTTGACCGTCTTGTACTATTTACGAATACGAATGTGTACTTATTCATTAAACTAACAGCTCGACAGCTTTAGGAACGTTGATTATACAAATCACACAATTTTACTGTAAATTTGAGAATTTACATCATGTATGCAATTCTAAAAAATTAACGTCCCGCGCGATGTGCTTCAAGAATTTATAATTTATAAATTATCCAACCATATACTGAATACTTTCTCTTTCTCTCTCTCCCCCGCTCTCAATTCCATCTTCATTAACATGTGATACAGATTACACTTAAACGAAAAACAGATCGCACAACAATGCTACAACATTCTCGATAACAGCCATGCATTAAGCATGCGATCGAACGATATTATGGGCGATCAGTCATCGTTATTTTACAAGCTAATTAAAAGTTACGTCGATTGGCTGGAACTCGATTTTCGTTTCGATCCGTTGCTATATGAATATTCCATAATTCATGTTACAAATTGTTTGACAAGTCCGACACAGTGTGCTGTATGCCACTCGAGAATCGAGTATCACAAAAAGCAACAACCCGAGTGATCGTTAGCGAGATATACGCAAGAGTTAATGCGTAAAATCATGCCCACTAAATAATTCACACGAGATCGCGGATGGTATCACTTTTTCGAGGTTTTTTTTAACGACGCTACATCGACCTTCGCGTAATCATTTTCACCAATTCGTTAGACGTTAATATAGCAAACGTACCGTTCAATCTGACGCTGGAGTTATCAGATTCATTGAGCTCTTTTTTTCAACTCTATATTAACTATATGTCCTACTAATGTGTTTTTTCCATTTCACAAACATTGATGCTCGCTAATTCTGTCCGCTAATTACGTGCAAAAAAAGTTGTGGTGCTGATATACATATATAAAATGCAATTCTCTAATTATTGTAGAATGCTGTAGACAAACTAATGAAATATCAACGAATAAAGGAATTCCAAGTATATTGCAGCAAATCCGATTGAACGGCAGTAGTGCGTAATGGTGCATATTAAAATTGTTGTACATTAATTTAATCTGTATAAAAGTGAAATGCAAATATTTTAAATTATAAAATACATACTTTATTTAACAGCATAATAAAATATATTGAGAGTTTCGCAATTTATACTCGTTTCTACCACTCTAGAATTAACTTTAATCTTTAATTCAACTTACTTGTCATCTTTTTCTAGTTCTGAAAATTAGAAAAGGATAAAGAGTAAATTAAACCGAGATTATATAAAGTTAATCTACATTGGTAGAAATGGACATAAATCCGTTTTTATATTTATTTATATTAAATGTAAATCTCTCTTGACATCAATTTCTGTACAGCTTTAACATGCATCAGTGCGCACTGATTGTGAGTGAATTCAAACAAATATGCTATTAGTTTAATAGAAGTGACTTCAAATGTAAAAATATTTAATTTTATAATCACAGATTATTATCGGAATACATATTCACAACTAAACGTAAATTAAACAGACGCGCTTAGAATTGTGTAAATTTAATTACGCCTCTGAGATTGGATAATATCTCAAACACGCTCGATTATGTTCTTCAAGACAACAATGCGATCTCAGCTCGCATCGCGCATCGGTCGCGCGAAAATTCTCACGAAGCCAGTGACCTCTCGACCTACCTCGATGACGACGTCGTTGTGAGCGCCCTTTCGCCCTTCCTCTCTCCGTTCGCCGTAAAAAAAACCCCCCCCCCCCCCCCCCCCCAAACGAAATGGCGATAACCGGAGGCACGAGAATATCGTCCTTATTCACTACAGAACACGCGTCTCTTTACATTCGCGACTATAAATCGACACCGTCTTCGACTTTCTGCACGATATTCAGAGATGACCCAGTATTCAAAATCAAACGATCATGGAAGGAAATACATCGATTTAATCGGAGTAACTCTAAGATTTTTAAGGCCTGATTCGTACAATGATTTTTTAGCAGCAACTTTAGAGAATTATGTTCTTTTAGTTGTTAGTTTTCTAACTTGCTAGAAGACTAGCACAAAAAAAATAATTTTATAGAAAAAAATATCGTTTTTATACTTACAGTTTTAAAAAATTATATTTTTTTAACTGCTAACTTTTATTTTGCAAAAAGACTTAGCACGCTGGTTGCTAAGAAAAAGCATGGTGTAAACAGGCCTATGTCTGGAATAATATAGAAATACAATGAAATAGAAACTTTTGTACAGAAGGTCTGCGAAATTGTGCTCCCAATCGTAAGAAAGAGACATCTCGAAAAGGAGAGATATTTAATAGCAACGTCCGCTTGAAGATTGAAATTTATGATGCCATTAAGTTTCAGTTCTTTTCGTCCTATACAGGGTGATACGAAATTATAGCTTGAACGTTACCGCTTTTGTTCGCTGCCTCCTACGATGGTAACAGAGGCGCACGTCTGATATAAGTATAGAGATATCATTGCAATTTTCATTCATGCGAAGCTATTTATAGACTTTTCCTAAAAGTTTCCTGAAGTTTTGATCTCCAAGCGTGGAACGTTGATGGAATATCTTTTCCTTTTATCATTTTTTTTTTACATAATTATCATATTATTGAACATATAATTTCTTTACAAAAGTTATATCTTATATTTTTATATTAATCCCCCGATATTTTTCGTGACATGTTAACGTCGTAAAAATTCGCAACTGATTTGATGTCGTAAAGCGGAAATGGCTTCAAAAGCACCGTTACTTTACTTCATTCTTTCCCAGGTTTTAAAAAAAAGAAATAAATGGAAGAAGAACGGCAGACAGGTATTGCCGTCACTTCCGAGAGCAATGCAAGACTTTAGCCACGCGAGTATATATATGGCCACAAATTAGAAGTCATTGGAAAGGACCGCTCGACATGTGCCGCGAATGCCGGTCTCCGCCTTCCGTTCGGTTCTCACGATCGGCAATGGGTCGCGTTCACTGATCAAACCCGTAGTCTGTAAGAGTTGAAATTGCCTCTTGGCGAGAAAAGTAAGGAACGGTAAGAAGAATTTAGTAATATGCGGCATTCAATGGCTGCGGAAATTCAGCAGAAAAAGCAGCTTTGCGAGTGTTGTAAAATTCTTTAATATGATTGGTTGGTTCATACATTTTAATCCAGTAAGGCATTAAGGGGGCAGGATTAATATTAAAGAATTTTACAACAGTGTTGCAAAGCTGCTTTCTTTCTGCTAAATTCGCTAAATAAACCAAAAACAATTTAGATCTCTGAAAAATTTCAAGCGAATAACGATTTTCCGATTGTACATGTTAGGAAAAAATATGCACAAAGATGTTATACAAAATCAATTAATAAAACAAAAAATACTAAAATTTATCAATAATTATCTACAGTAATTTTTATACATGCCTACGAATAAATTATTCCAAAAAGTTCAAATTGAAAAACTTAATCGCTATATTATGCGATAAAGACTGCAATTCAAGTACACAACTTTTCTCTCCCCCAAGCCGGACTTCTTTTACAAATGTTTTTGCTGAAAATCATCTCACGGGTCACTGATCATACGGTAGTTTCTCCGCAAACACGCGATAACGAGCGAAACTGGCGATTATGGAGCCAGGAGGAGTTAGGGATCTCAAGTAGGCGGGCAGCCGAATACAACACACGGACGTATAACAACGTGGGGGCTGACTATTGCATATTCCAGAGCGGGTATATCCCGTGTGCCGCTGAAGTGAGCGTTTATGCGTTACCGCGCCGGTCTCATCGGAGAGATTACGGGCTGTGAGAGCATCTCTCCGTCGAGATTCGATTAAGCACGGCAGCTCAAGCCGCGTGTGCCAAGAGCGAGCTGAACGGATTAGGATCGCGATTGGTTACTGGGAATTTGACCGACCGGTTCTACGAAATCTGCTCCGCCAGCTGATTAGATCTCCACAAGATCTAAGAGTCCCCGAATCGGCACGCTTTGCATCTTAATTCCTTCCCACCATAACTGTCACCGAATATGCTTCCGGTCGTATCGTAGATTCTACGTGTTGAATCAGCTTCACTCTCCTAACAACGGAATAATACATTATCTTTCCGAGTATTTTTGAACTTTAACTGAACTTCCTGACTATCGAGTTCAAATTATCGTAGATTTCTATTAAGATGTAATTTTCGTGCAAGAATTAGCATTCTTTAAATATATCATTTTATGAAATGACAATATAAATAAGAATAAGAAACAATAGTTTTATTTTATAAAAACTACTAAGAAATATTTTTACAAAAAATTAAAAAATTTGGTTCAACGATGCTGATTGTTCAGGATATTCTTCACACAAATGTAAAATGAATTTAAAGGTTAAATGTTCGGAGCACGTATTGTTCGCGAGAATACAAACGTAAGACGCAACTCCACGTAATCGCGTTCACGGGAGTTGAAATTGTAATTGTATAAACTTGAACGAGTCCTCGATGACGTTAGCGACTGCGTGTGTCTTCGATCAATCGCCTGTACGAAAGAAGAAGAACCGAGAGAAGAGAATAAGAGAGACAGAGAGACCGTTATCCGTTCAAGGAAACATTTGGTGGTCGTCACTTTTGGTTAACCGGAAACGTGAGAACATCCTCCGAATGTTAAAACGAGATATCTACTCGTCTACGACCTTCCGCATTAATGAGCCGTCACACATTCGCGGCTCCATAACACGAAATCTCTCGTCGAGGCGCTCGTGTGGCGATTTAAATTCCAATCTCGTGACGTCTGTGTCGTAAGGATATATTCCGACGTCTCGAGAGAGAGACTTGTAAAAAATTTCCTACAGTCTTCTTCTTTTTGTAATGTCTACGGCTTCGTCTTTAAGAACATCAATTTTCTGTTAATAAATTATAAATCAGACAAATTTCCTGTAATCCCTTACCGTTGTTGAAAATAACCGAACCATGATAATCATATTTTCTCTATATACAAATTGCTACATTTTGTACATATTATTATATTATCGCAATGTTGTTAAAAACCTTTTAGGAACATAATTTCATCAACTTGAAATTTTCAAAGCGTATTAAAACATATTAAAGCGTATTAAAGCATTATGTTAAAATTCAATTAATTATTATAAATTATGCATATTATTAATATGCATTGTAATGAATTATATTTCGATATTTCGAAATCACTGCCGACTTCCTGATTTTTAAAGAATAAGTTGGTGTATAATGACTGTTTTATGATCATGTTGTGTGACGAACGATACGAATGTTCTTTCTCTGCGTGCGTGGCCCAAATGATAAAGCCGATCCAAGGACTCGGGAAACGTGGAGGCCATTTCCGGCGATAAATTTGCGTCTGACTGCGCGTCGAGCCGATGTGTCGGTTTATTACTTTTAACAATCGTCGTTTGTTGCGACGAAAAAGAAACTCACGAGGGGTAAATCTCGGACGTATCGAACGCGCTATCTACAGGATGGTGCTAGATAAAGAATAACGATGAGAATTAAATCGACACTTCTGTCGATATATCGGCCATCTGGTGCGGCGTGTCGCATCGGATGAACGCGACACGCGTTTTCTGTTCAAATCGAGAGAGAGAGAGAGAGAGAAAAGGGGATGCTGTTTCTATTATATTTCTATCCACATTGCATTAAATGTGTTTTAACCCCAAATCATCAATACCTTTTGTTGATGGAATATTACAAACAAAAAGATAAACTATCATTAATATAATAATACTTTATCATTTTCTGTTTGGAATTGAAAAAAAAAGAGAAAAAGTTATGAATTAATAATGTCAGAACATTTGTTTGAAAAGTAGTCTTGCTTAATGTATAATTGGTGACTTTAATATTTTATATTTAACATCATACAGTAATAATTTTATGATGCTTACACTGAAAAAAAATGTTCTAGTAGTATCAACAAGAGGTATACAAACAAAATAATCGTATTAATCAGAATTCCATTGTAAATTAAATGTTTGATTTATGTCAACTTGAATGTTTGATTTAATTATAAATGTCTGATTTATGTCTTTATTGACTTTACCATATTTTCAATTAATGCAATCAGACTTTCTCTTCAGTGAAAACTTTAGACGCTAGCAGGATTATATAATTTTAAAAACTGTTATCGAAGTGTTTATTGGAAGAAGTTGAACGATTGAATTGAAAATTTATATAGTCATACTTGCGTGGGAAGAATCCGCAAATCGTGCAACACAACACAGAGAGTGAAAGGCGCGTGGAACACCCTGTATATATCATACGCTGTATAGTAAGAGGTTGACCCGTTCACTGTTAGTATGACGCGATGACGTGTTCGCAGACTGTCCGTGTGTGTTAGTGGAACGAGAATTCCACATGTAATTGTTCGTAACCTCGAGTCACAGCCGCAGGATAGTTTAAAATGTTCATCCGCTGTGATGCGAGTGTTTCTGACATTTCGTGGACATTTTTCAAATCGCGTTTCCTTTCGCGTTTTGCCGCTAGATAACATTTATACACAGGGATTGAGCTGCTCTCGATTCTCACTCTTGCCAAAATTGCTCCTATGAATTGTTGAAACGAAAAGACGCGTTCTACTGCGCGATAACACAGATACAGGGGATGAAAGTAATGAAATATGTACCACATATCTGATAAATATTCACAATAATCGTTTATACGGTAAACATCAGCAATTGCAACGATTCGGAAACTTTAAATTTCTAATACACGTGATTCTATAATAAACTCTACTGATTACAAGACATTGTTTTGTCTTAATGATAATATTAAACTATTTCACACAAGAAAAAAAATGATTTCACATAAAGTGTGTGTGTAAAATAAAAAAAATAAATTTTATTTCCTCTTAAATAAGTGTTCTCGAAAAATATATTATATACTGATAAATTCAACATTTTATGCAATTATATCAGATATATGTATAAAGTGTTCAATGTCTAAATGAACAAAAATATTACAACATGAATTAATGATGTCAAAACATTTGCTTCGAAAATTAATTTTTTGTTCAATATAATATGATGACTTTAATATTATACTTAATATCATAATAATTTTAATCAATATTATTACGTAAATAAAGTAATCAAATAATATAACATAATCAATACTCCAATACATAATAATTAAATTTTGTAGCAATCTGTTATAAAAATCAATAGTAGTTGCAATGTAAAAATAAAATTGCTTAAAATAAATTAAACTAGAAAAGAGGATTATATGTAATTACATGAACTAATAAATATTAATATTCATAAGTCGTCTATCTATAACGTGAAAATTTTGTATTGAGCAAAACAATACATAAAATCATGATCTAGATTAATCTCAATAATACTTTTATTTTAGATGATATTTACGTAAAATAAATAAATATAAAACAAAAAAATACAGTAAATATTATAAAAGAGGATGTAACTGAGTGGAAATTCTAAAACAACACACATCGTGAATTGCAATACCACCAAATTGCTCGATGCTATATTTTGTAACCGAAAACCGTGTTATGTTTCACCCGATTTATTATCGACAACAACAGCAATGATGAAAAACATCAACGACAGCAAAATTCGACTTATTCTGCAGCATAACCTAATATAGTATTATATTGGAAAAAAGAAACATAAAGGTCGATATGAGCACAGATTTGCGAAAATAAAATTTAAAAAATGTCTGTTATGATTAGTTTCTCTTTTCCTTCATCACTGATTTTTCTTCGCAGTTTTATGAAAATTATTTATATCGTTAGCTAGTTCCTATATTTTATTTGTCTCGATTAAAGTACAACTCTCATTATTATTATACAACAAATAGTATACGGTATTCCGCACGCGATACGGAAGAATTAAATAAATCACAAATTCAGATTATCTACTTTAAAGTTAAAATACCATTATTTAATTTTAAAACTTCAATGAAATGCTGGAGTAGAAATTTCAGGTTGAAAAGTGCGAAAGGGTAGATACTCTATAAGAGAAAGAGAAAGCGTGTCAAGGTCGCATATCGAAGCGTGAAGGTCTAGCAAGCATTGTGACGAACGATCTGTCGATTCGAGAAGTCAAACGATTAATTGCTGTGAGTCTTTTGCCTATGATATCAAAATTCTGTAAATTGCTGCAGGCAAAATGTTTACAGCCTGCACACTTGATAAATAGACAGAAAAATGCAACAAATGGAGTAAAAGAGTAAAGTTTTAATACACAAAGCAAAATGGAGCAAGGATACAGCGCTGCGAGCGCTTTAATCTCAGTTTCCTTGGCACAAGTCCTTTCAGAAATGTTCTACATTAAGATTGTTAACACAAAGCGCGTTCTTTCCTTTCTCAACAAATCAAGAATTGGATATGCATTCTCCTAGCATATGTTTACTTGAGCGAACAAAAGCAGCTGTGAAGACCAGGTATTTTATGCATTTAATAATACTTGATGTTTTGAAAAAAAGAACTGCAATTTTGTTATGAAACGGAAAACAACTTTTTTTCTCTGACAATCTCAATGTGCAGCGAAACATTATTTAAAATGCTTGTAGTTTTATAAATATAAAGATAACTCAATCTGTGTATAAAATACTATCATTTATTATGTCATTATTGTGCTCAAACGTATTTACTTTAGATGCCTCTTGGAGTTCATTAATATTTTAAGATGTGATTGATTTGGTGCTGTTAATTAAATAATTTCCAAATCAAAAAATATATTCAATGAATACAATGGATTTATAGTATCATCAAATTTCAAGAGAAAGTTTTAAAATTTCCTGATTCTTATTTCTTTCTATTAAAATACTGATATAAGTAATTATATTTACGATAAATTTTTATGCAGTAAGAATATTATGTTTTAAAATCCTTAGTATATTCGTCATTTATGAGTGACCAAGTAAAAATTTAAAAAAGCTATTTAACTGTGTGTCGATAATAGTATTATTGTTGCACATATTACGGGCTTTTATTACGAGGAGACTAGTATTGATCGGAGTTTCTTATTTTAGAGGCCAAGGTATCATTTTTCTTCCACGCGCGTAAAACATTAGCCCGACGACTGGCGGAGAATTTAAATTGCTCCAGACGTTAACTGTTAAAAATGACGGGCTGTGCTTGACTGGTTTGATAGTTTTGCGAATAGTCTGGTATTCTAGTTCTCGCGATACGTTCGTGGGGCGCGTAAATCCTACACGCGCGAGCAGCACCTTTTATCTGTGGCCTCGCCAGCCGACTAAAAAGGACCGGTTTGCGATTAATCGGTTGACTTAGTCGATAGATTTTCTCAGTGCGATCGTTCTTAACCTAGTTTTCGCAACCATAAAATCGCGATCCGTCGTCCCTCAAGATTCGCCGAGACTTCCAACAAGAGATCGTGATCCATTTAAGGCATAATATTGATAGATCAGTGAAAAAGAAATTTACTAAATCACAATACATATTTCTTTAAATACGTATTCTCTAAATTTCTTAAAATAAAATCTCACTCCAAAAGAGTTAACATATTATGAAAAAAGAGTAAAAAATTTGCATCTTGAATAATAGAAGCAGAAGATTTTCATTTTTTTTTGGAGTAAAATTCATTTTCAAAAGAGAATTGAGATTCTTTCTTTTAGAATGAATCTTACTCTTTAAAAAAATGAAAATCTATGGCGTTATTTTTCGTGAGTGTAAATTTTTCATTCTTTTTCAATAATTGCAGTGTTTTAACTCTTTTGGAGTAAAATTTTACTCCAATAAATTTACTCAATGACAATGAAAGATGATAATTATATCAAATTAATGATTTTCCTGTAAATAATATATATTTTTACATTCGATAAATATAATAATTAGAACTATTCCAAGAAATATTTATTAAAATTTAGTTTCTTTTAATACTGATTGCAGAGAAACATGACATAAAAAATAATACTTCAATAAATGAAAGATTAAAGAGGATTGCATTTAAAATTAATTACAGAGTGACTAATATAATCCCTTGCACTGCGTATAAGCCGAGACAGGATCTTACGAGAACGAACTCGGTCGCAGAAATTTAAAAAAGGAAAGACACGGGAGGCTGAAATGTTTTTCATTAATTCGTGACATTTATTGCTGTTTTAGAGAATGTTCAATTAATCTCGAGGTTACGCGAGAGGAAAATAAAAATTGATCTCGGCGTCATGTAATTAGATATAATATCGAGCTCAAAAAGTTTTTCAAAAGTTTGCTTTAACAACACAGGTATGTTTAGTTTACGTAGAAAGGTAACTTTTTTGTTATAAAGTATATTTAAAAACGGGATCGTTTCCAGAAAATAAACTTTTAAATAAATGTTTATTGAAAAACATGGTGAAGATTTTTCCTTATTATTAACAAAAGAAAAAGAGAATTATAAAGTTACTCTTATATCAAATAAAATTCTCAGAGATAAAATAGGAGTAAAACTAGATATTTCCTTTGAGACCGCCACTGTATTGACTGCTACTCTCAACAATTTTAAAGCACGTAACTATTGAAGACTGTTCTTCGTGTTTATTCGAGGATTTCACTGTTAAGAATCATACTTACACGACGAAATCCTCGAGCGTACACTCATTAAGTGAGTCGTTCTTATTTCTATAGACTTCCAACTTTTTTATCCTCTCGTTGAGAGTCATTCTCAACTCTATTCATTGAAGAGTGTTCTCAGTCATCGAGAGTTGCTCTTGAAAGCGCGGGGAAATATATTCAAACGCATAACGTTAAAATTTACATATTGCACAATATTGATGCATCTAGGGGTAACTCGATCACAATCTTTGCTTTTTACGAAAACCAATTCCGTATATTTGCGCGAAGAGAAAAAGGTTACGTCCACCACTCGTGCGGCAAGTTAAATTACCACGTATAAAAAGCTTGAGAAAATGGTTGCATAAAAAAAAAAAGGACGGTAAATATAATAAGGCAACACGCGTATTCTTGACTCTTCGATCGATCTTGTTTGCACGAATCCCATCATAAATTCATCTATCGTTACCACCATCCTAGGTATCCAGCGACAAACTACGTCGCACCATAATCTCTGTCGCGCTATTAGTGAAGTCCTTTCCGGTCTTATCGCATGTGTCTGATAAATTACTCTTTTATGACATTACACATAGTTGCGGTTAAGTCCACAGGATGGTAAATGTGTCATATCAAATATATTGAATATTTCAGAGTTAGTTTGTTTAAAATAAAAATAGACACGTGTAATATAACTTATAAAATATTTTTCTGAGTTTTAAAGATAAATGTACTTCCTTCTCTCTAAAATTCCTCTAACATTATCCTATAAATTCTAACCACGTTATATTGCTTACGATTAACTTCGATATTAAAAATATGAAACTGAAAAGATATTCGTTATTAATGCCTGAGAATATACATATAAACATTGAGAGGAAAAAGCGTTATTTGCAAATTCCACTCGTTTCTACATGTCGCGCCGGAAGTTGCGGTTTTATTAACCTTTTAGTTGAAGCGATTCGTGCCGTAGAGGGTTAAAGACCGCCATGCAAACGCGAGTCGTGCGTGTGATATCGATCTCGCGTCGAGCGAATCGGCTCCGCACACGTCACGTGGCCGATGTGGAACACGCGTGGAGCAGCGTGCCCTCGACGAGCGACTAAACGCAAGACCCCTTTTCACGCCAACGCGCACGCGATATTACGAACGCTCGCTGGACGAGTCAGCGAGGGCCGATCAACGAACTATGTAACTCTCGACATTTAACATTTATGCGCAACTACATTGTACGATGCACATCACGGAATTTATATGTGACATTAACTTCGCGATTCCGAATCCCTGAAGTCATCGAAAGATTCGTTACGTTTCCATCCATGGCTCGTGAAAACGAAGTTACTTTTAGAAATTTCAAGAAACTTTACAAAATTACGCGAGTCTCTTTAATGAAACGTATAACGAAACTCTTTTACTATCAAGTGAACGATGTCATTTATCATCTTGTTGGATAATACTATATGCAATCGTGAGTAAGAGAAAGCAGGAGAAAGGAGTGCGATTTTGGAAGTTTCCATTTCCTCAGTAAGCTCTCAAATCTCATCATTAACATATATTATAAAATATTTAAAAAAAGAAGTACGTTAATAAAAATTATTAAATCGGATTTATTGAAGCTTAAATTTTTTTAATGTTCAAGCATTTGAATTACAAGGCATTTGTATCTTTAAGATTATACTTTATAGTGCTTGTGAATTTTCAAAAATTTACAATAAAACGCGAGAGATAATCCGAATAAATTGACAAAGATACCGTGCATTGGCATTTCGATAGAGCGGATACGCAATGTGTATGCAGCTTAACGACTTCCTCTCGAATCACAGTTACAGCCGGCGCGACGAGTTGTGAGGTAACAGCACGCACGGGAAGACATACCCTTTCACTTTGGCATTTCACTCTCGCGAGATCGAGAGACTGTCGAGATGGCACGACGACAGTGAGCGAAAGTACAAAAAAGCGATAGTGGGAAAAGTCGCATACGATTACGTCAAAGTGGAGCAAATAAAGCCGCTGTTGTTGTATCTACATATTCTTGTTCTCCGTCAACTTTTTCGTTGCATTTTTAACACGCCATGTGCAACCGCATAACGTTTTTCATAATCGCATATAAATATTACTTAATTAAAATGCGGAAATTAATTTTCTTACGTAAGTCTACTTTGCTTGAAATAATTACTCTACCTTGGAAACAAAGTGATTTCCATAAATAAAAGTGAATAAAATTATAATTAAATTAATCCAACTTATAATTTGCTGCACAAATCTTCTTTAAAGGCAAAAACGTTAGAATGTACAGTTCATTCTTGTCGTTTTTGCGCGCATTTTGGTCCAGTCCATTTCTAAAATATCGATTCGTGCCAACGTGCGGAATCTAATATCCGCCCTGAATTGCTATCGTGTGTTACGACGCGACGAAAAGCAAGGCTGTCTTACGAAAGATTGACTATTAGAAAGGCTAAAGTATCGAAATACACGGAATACGAGACTTCAGATAAGCTTCGCGATTTTCATGACATCATTCCTTTAAACTGATGCTCTCATTCTCATGTAAAATATATAACAAATATCGTGTTACCAAAAAGAAAAAAAAACTCCCGCGTTTCTAAACGCTATAATTATAAATGATTGTTATATATTTTTTTTCTATAGCTTTTCGTACATGATACGCGTATAGGAACGCAATTTTCAGATTAACTTTCTAATGTATGGATTGAGATGGATGATTCGAGATAGATTGATGACAGCAACGTGTTAAGGAAAAGTGTTATTTATAGAATGGAAAAGATTTATCATCGTTAGATGCAGTGATAGTTATACCGACAAACTTGTAGACACGAACATAGTCATTGTGCCAACCCCTATCAATTTGTAGATCATATCCCTTATAATAATAGACATAAGAAAAGTGATTTAATTATAAGGACCAATAGTACCTTATTCTAAATTATTAATAAAATAAATCATCTAGCATGAACGTGTTGATAATGGCACTTGATATATGCACGTCGGGAAGGTTATACTTATGTATGCAACGTAATGGCAAAAAATGTAATAGCAAAAAAGCTTAGAGTTAACGGTAATCACAAGTTATTCATACGCTATTTACCCGATAGCTACTATTCATCATGTGTACTCTCTCGAGTCACGATAATTACGTGATTAGTATAATGGAATCTTTTAATTAATACTACTACGCAGATAAAGCCAAAGTAAATCAATATTGATATATTTTTTCAATTTTTTCTCATATTAATCTTATAAACAAAACACGAAACTCATATTGCGATGAAGTTTCAATCGATATAAATAACGAAATATGATTTCGAACATAATCTTGCTTAATTAGATAAATTTTAAATTTCATGAATATCTGAATATTTGGCGCGTTTCACAGTTGAAAGATAATATCCAATTTCCACGAACTACCTTTATTTTCCTAATTTTTCGAACAGATGCGGTGTGCTTCGTCGAATACATAATGCAATTGCGCACGTCTCATTTTCGATGCTATTTGTTGCTTGCTGAAGACAACAGATAACAATGGCGTAATCATTGTCCGGTTTCGAGAATTTGTCCGATATCTACTGGAAACTAACTGCGAATTGTGCAGTTTATCTCCTCGAACCGGATTTGGATTTAATGCTAAACATGGTTACCTTGAGCCTTCATCTACGTCAAACATATGCATACTTGGAGTAAAATTTATGTCGAACAGATAATTCAGTACACGTTATTAAAATATTACTCATATTAATTACTAATTAGTCATTTAATATTGTAGTTGGTGCGAGATATTTGTCATTAGGCGGCGTAAAATTTTACTACGTAAAATACGTGTAAATGCTCCGAGAGAGACAAGCTTGAAATACAATAATTCCAACAGGATTATACATTTCTCAGATAAAACAATATTTATTTATAATAATGTCTTAATGTTTGTAACAGATTTTATATAAAAATTATATAAATAAATACTTTAAATTTAATAATCTACTTTAGTTCGTTACAAAGATAGTATAATAAAAAATTTTTTTTTCTGGATATTTATTAAATATTGAGTCCTAATACACAAAATTTTTTAGTTTGATTCATATCACTGTCACGCGTACAAACGATTACTTCATGTCTTCTGTATGACATGAGGTGATCTCTGTCAAGGAAACTTTAGTAACAAATGGATAATCGCATGAAAGCTGAATAAATCTCGATTTTAGAAAGGTCTTTGGTGCAATAAAACGTAAGTGGATTTACGCCATTATTGCGCTCGACTGCCTAGATCAGAGAGTTTCCTACTATGTAATTATGTAACATGCAAGACAGTCGTCGTCTTACTCTCGTATAACGCGAGATACGCTTTCGTCTCCACAACGATAGAACACGCGGGAGCTCGAACACAGTCGGTTCACTTTCGCTGTTTAAGGCATGTCTACACATTTTTCATGGCTTTGAATAAATGGCACAGAGGTCGCACAGGGTAATCCCCTTGATTAGACGTAACTGTATTTTGCAAAGTGGGTCAAATTTTTCGACGTTGCAACGACTAAAACGCAGTTTCATGATAATATACTGACTTAAAAAAAATCGGAAAATTTATAATTTAAAAAAAAAAAAATACATTATTTAACTTATCTTGAATTAAATTATTCTCCAAACTTTTTTCGCTAAGTTTATAATATAAAATTAACCTGTGTTACACCATACGACGATTTGTTAATCAATAAATGCAAAAAATAAAGTGTTTAAATAATCCATATTTTCTAACTTTTTTTCACTATTCCTGTCAAAGATATTAATATCAATTTCAAGGAGAAAAGAAAAGAGATATCAAAATAACATCATAGACGACAGCTATGCACTGCGACTGATTTAAACAGCTGTAGTCGCGAGATAAAGCCAATCGATGAGCAATTAGATGGCTCGCGTTCGCGCCAAATGAAAAAGTAATTACCACAACTATTCAAATCGTCGAACCGATCATTATAAACGTACACTAATTGCCAACATTTCCCCGGGACATCAACGTAAACAAAATATGAAATTGTATATTTCATTTAGTTTTTCGTTCAAAAGTTGATGGGCTAATTTGAGATACACGATCGCAATATATTAATTATACAATAATAATACGCGATGCTTTGGAGGCGTAAGCTACATTTTGATTTTAGCGTAACAAATATAATTAATAACGTGCCTCTGATTATTAAAATATCGCAATTTACAATTAAAATGTTATACGTACTTTTGTCTTTTATCCATTATTATAATAGGCACAAATACGTTCATTTGCCTTGACCGTTCTTTTGTTTGTAGCATCTTGTAACAATACATATACACTTCATCACGTGTATGCGTTTTATTTCGACAATTCATTGGAATCTTGCTTAATGTGAGTTTTGAAGCGTTTTATTACCTAGACCGAGATATTTCATTGTTTGTTCAATATTTTAGAGTGTTGTTATCTATAAATTGAGATATTTTATTATTTGTTCAATATTTCAATATCTGACTCACAATTTAAATATTCTACCAAAATACGATAGATAGTTGACGATTTTTATTTCTAGACTCTCAATTTAGACTTTAAATTTGCGATATTATTTTTAGTTCTACAATGCCATTTCATTTATGTATTCTTATACTTTATCGATTGTAATGTAATGCTCGATACTTAATTTGTTAACTCTTTTTTTTATTCTACACTGAAACCGACTTAAATTCTGGTCGGTATCCATTTCTTATTAATATATACAATTACATAATTATCTTGGCTCACATCACGGTTTGCATTTTAAATGAAAGTGATATATCCGTGCCGTAATAAAGTCACGAAATAAATCGGGCAATCTTGTCTGGATCCCATCGCTCTCATACGTCTAGCTTGTTTACTCAATCTTTCAGGAATTTCACACCGTATTCATTTCAGGTACTCGGCGCTTGCGCGAACGTTTTCTTCGACGTCCTTTTTACCCTATTTTTCGAATAAACTGTATGGCTCATGAAAAATACGACCGAGTTCCACTATCCCTATACTACGACACTATTTCCATCGCGGATATGGAATCTCCCCGTCCGGCGTTTCACTGAAACTTTGATGTAACGAAAAGCGATTACGCGCGGTCTCGCGCGTACGCCGGCGATGACGCATTAATCGCAATGACACTTTAATACCGGGGAGGACGTGGGTATTTATGCGTTGGCTTTATCGCGGTGCAAATATTAACGGCTGCGTGAACCTGTTTCCATCTAAACACAATCGCGTTGAAATTAACGTTTACAAAAAAGAGGTCAAAAATATAAATTTTTTTTAAAAGGCTTTCATTAAACTTTTATAGAACGCAAAGTCAAATAATAAAAAAGAATAGAACATCGGAATTTAGAGTTATGCAAATGATAGTTGTACTGACTGCTGCGCTTGTTAGCATCATTTTTTCAACATAATTAAAAGTAACCATAATAATTAATACAATTACAAAATAACAATTTTTGTAAAATCTGTATGAAAATATAATTGAATACGCTATGTAACTGGGTGCGAGAAATTTAGAATTTACACAATAAGCCATGTCACTCAAAGTTTAATTGCAGTAGATTATTCAAATATAAATTTGCATGTTACATGGTTTTACGTCACGTTTAATAAACGATAATGTAATATAACATGTTTTTATTTGGTTAGAAGTCTACCTTTCTAATCTTTGAACGTACATGTACAAAACGAGTCATCTTGAATCTAATAATAAAAACATTTACAATACAAATTGCATCGCATGTATGCGATTGTATTAAATAACGGTTTTTCTAAAAGTGTTCATATACTTTCAAAAACAAATACAATTTACATACAAAGACGATTTAAATATAAAATATACATAATATATATATATATATATTATATATACTGTAACGACATAGAATAGATTAAAAGTAATAGAACATTACTCGAAACGAAAATAATTTTATTTCTGTTATTAAAAAGTAAAATGAAAAATATACTTAATTCTAAACTACTCAAATGCCTCAGATGCTTTAAAGACCAAATGATTAGAAGCGAGACTAGGTTTGATGAAATATGAGCAAGCCACAAGTCGTTTGAATCATCTCGCTGGCACGCAGAGATTTTATTCAACTGTCAAGTTTAAGAAATCGTTATCAAAAATTTGATTAGTTATCTTCTATTTTCATAAGATATTGATTCCATTCTCTTCGTATATATGGGAAACATTATTTTAAACGCAAATAAAACTTTATGATGAAACTTCCGATTTCAAACGTCACGAACTTCTTTGCACAATAGCCTAATATTACTTATATTTTATATACGCCAATAGACGTGGAATATAATAGTGTATAGATAAATTGTTATATTTTAAAAAGTTTTATTCTTCAGCCTTTTATTCGGTTAGATTGACGATTTCGCTCATGCGAGCGCCCGAATCTCGCGTAAATTCTTTGTTCTCATCGGACGCATCGAACGCAAGGCTCGATTCATCATTGAAATGGATTTCGATCAGTTCATATTGAAAAGAGCGTTGATTATTATGGTAACGAGAGAGCAATTTACTGGGTTGATCAGAATAATGTAATAAATATATCACTTAAGATAATAATAATTTAATATACATTTTACTATTTTTTGTAGCACATTGTTACATCACTCCGATGATTATCAATAAACGATAGCCTAAACTTTATTATGTCAAATTAAATAACTTTTCCACTTTTAAGCTTATTAAAGTTTCCTAAACTTTTGTGCTTTCTAATAACAAACTTTCTGCAACTTTATAAAGAACTTATCTTCAAACAGCCAGAATTTCAATAATCATTTCAAAAAACCTAGTTTTGCCATCATTATTAAACCGGATATGTTTACTCGAATAAGAATACATTCTCATAAGGAGAAGCTTCAGCAATTAGTGTACGGTGGAAGCTGGTAACTAAAATAACCTAATTTTAACTGCTGTGCAATAAATCACGTGTATGAGACGTGTTTGATTGCTGATTTGATATCGAAACTCTTTTATTTCTTTCTCTCTCTCTCTCTCTCTCTCTCTTTCTCTCTCTCTCTCTCTCTCTCTCTCTCTCTCTCTCTCTCTCTCTCTCTCTCTCTCTGTCGCATTATCAGTTAGAAAGGGACAGAGGACGAAAATAAAAACGCAGGATATCACGCAGGCTATAAATGACGGACCGATTTGATTTCCGAAGCCAGCGCGGACGGGACAGAATTTTAATTACTCGCTTGTCCTACAGAAAATTGATGTTCCTCCATTGCGTCTCTCTCCCTTCCCTCTCTTTCCGGCGCGATCCGCGCATTGTCCTCTCCTTTTCCACCAGCATCCATCGATGGAAACGCTGCGTTACGTGAAATCAATGGGCCGTCCGTATGCGACGCGCGTTTCATTTTGCCGACAGCCGAAGCACCGAGAAAATTTTGAAGACTGTTTCATAAAAACGCGCGTATGGGTGTGTTGTGTAATTGTATATTTACTGTACAGCAGCGTCATTATATATTTACATAATAAAAATATATTTTTACAATTTTATTCTATTTTTGAGGGACAGCGAATGTGATTGTTGGAGAATTTATTCTACCTCCTCAGTTATCAGGTAGATGTTTTAATTCCCTGACGGTGAATCTGTTGGATCCACTTAATTCAAATCCATTAGTCTCTTTATGAAAAATGTCAAACAGTATATAATGTTCTTTGTGTTACATCTGTAAAAACGTTTTGGATTATTAAAATGTATTCAATATTCATTCTTTTTTTATACCAGTTATATCACTTCGGTTCCTTGAAATTAATGAATGTCTTTTGATTAACATAAATTAACATAAATTATTTTTACAGATGTAGCATCAATAAATATGTTACAACAGAGTTTGGCGTCAGCTCTGAAGGCTTAACAAGTCAGATCTCAAAGGAAAAAAATTTCTCTTGTTCCATTCCGCGCTTGACAGATCATACAAAGTAGACACTGGCTGCATGTCACTTTCTTCGCTCACGTCTTGCGCAATACGTTGTTCCCCTCTGTCATCGACAAAGTTGCGAGCTGCCGGAAGTGGCAATCTCGATGTATCGCATCGACACGTATGCTTTCGAATAATTAACCACTGTCAACGACAGATAGCAAGGAACATCGCTCTCGAACGAGTGTCTAATTAAGCTCTCCTCGGTGCTCCACCGACAAACGCGGTTAACTTTGTCATGACGCGGCGCGGCGCGGCGATTTTCAAAGACCCACTGGCTCTCGACGCGCATTTAGGGCTAAATGTAGCCGTCCGAGTCGACGTTGCCATCATAAATGCATGGAGAAACGCGCCGGAAACCGACAACGTCTGACAGATGCATGAACCTTAAAGAGAAATAAATTCGACTTCTTTGTGACTCCTATCCATCTCCAATAAAACTAGCTGTCATAAGTTAATAAAAAAAGAATCGTATTATACGTGTCGTATCTTACAGAGAAAATAATGCACTAATAGCATTAGTAACAATAATCTAACTGAAAATAATCTTGTTAATAATAGCATAATATTAAGCCTATGATGCATTTTTCTGTTGAATTATTTCCGTTGTAAAAAATTATAAAAAATTCTGTATCCTGTCTGTGTGGTGTAATTTTAGTAATTTATTAAAACGCAAACAATCCAACACAAGTAAAAATGCACATCTGTGGCTTTAATATATAATAAAACAAATAAACCATGCTATTTTAATAAAATATTATTTGTTTTATTAGAGTACTGTCATTGAATCAACAAGATTACTTTGAATTAAATTGCTGTTGGTTAATACTGTTAATACATAATTTTCCGTACATTACAATAAAGGGTGATTTCTAACACAGCGATACTATCATTGATCGCAACTTTTTCTATCTGAACATGCGATCCAAGATGACAATCGTATAACTTTTCCTAGAGCAGACGCGTGTAAAAAGTTAACATTCTTTTCATTGATGATAATGGAAAAATTTTCCACTTTTCAAGTTTTTGTCTCGCTGTGAGGCGAAAATATGAAAAGTGAAAAATTTTTCTAAAGTATTAAAATTTTCAAAATTCTAAAACCTATAAGCCTGAAACGCGGACGCTCATAATTCAAGCTTTTGAAAAAGCTCCCCGGATATCCTAAAAAAAGGATAAAGAAAAAGAGGATGGACGCGGCAACCTTACATGTGGAAAAATGTAAAGTAATAAACGCTAGAATTCTAGTAACTTTTATGGAATTAGCTATCCATAAAGGAACAGGCATTCACTTGTATAAAATTTACTTTATTTCTGATAAATGAGCGATCGTCGTAGAGAGAAAGTCACACTGTAAGGCATTTTTTACATTTCGTAAATTTCGAGAATTGATGGTGCTTACAAAAATAGTACGATTTATTTTACACACACACTGCAAAGTAATAAAGTCACTTGAATAGATTTACTATAATTGTGTAATGTACTCATATCTCTGATATTTTTACTTTTAGACAAGTAAAGCTTAGAGAGACCTTTACAATTTTTGAAATGAAATTTAATTCTAAGGAATGAAATCTCACATTCAAAAATTGACAATTGAGCCACTCTTTTTCAACGATGATTCAACTGTCACTTTTTATTATTACTCTTTGGAATTAGATTTTACTCCAAAGATCTTAGAGAGTTTGTTATAAGTTCAGCACACAAATAGCCAGAATATTTTTACTAGTCTTAGAACAACGATTCAACCATTCCTCTTCACGTATGTCCCAGGAAAATTGAAAGTTTTAATATCATCTCGAGAAAAGTTACACGATCGTTATGATTCGTCGCGACGGTTTTGGAGCGATTGATACCAAAGTCATATATTCGAGAGATGAATAATTTCCCTCCAAATGGCACAATTGTATATATACCACGATGTTTCCGCGAGAGGAATCGATGGCACCGATCGCGTAAATGCTCCTGTTTACCACCGCCGAGAAGACAATAAACAGGAGTGCGCAAACATCACCGACGACTTATGTTTGCGCCCTCCCCGAGGCGCGACAACGCGTTCTGGAAGCTTCGTGGAATTCTCTTTCAGGGCCGGAGACCATCCATACCGCATGGAAAACGTGATTACAGCCGTAACTATACAGCAGCAGGAGGCAGGGACGGAGATGGGAGAAAGGAAGGCTCCGACCGTGTCATTGTTCCCGGGAATTCTTCAACGATCAAAAGCCGACGCGCCGAGTCGTGGAATTTTCATCACTGGCAAGTCGCCGTGAACCGAATGGGAAAGCGAGAGGATTCAATGAGATTCGACGAAACGGCTGCCCCCCCTCCCCCCCCCCCCCCCCCCCCGCGAGATGTTAACGCGTGGGAGAAAATACAACTCGACACGGTATCTCGATTGGTGCGAGTGCTGACGAGAGTAGTGACGCACGACTATAATTCTACTTAACGCGGACGCGGTACGGAATCGCAAATCGCACAAATCGTACTCGCCGCGTTAACGTTTTCACGACGTTTTAACGCATCTCATCTACTTTAATGACTGAAATTTTCGTTCAACTTCGTGCAGAGCGGCTGTAGCGTACACAAAAGAACAAGGCGGTAAGCGAATCGGCCAATCACATTAAAGAACGTAAGGCAATCCTATTTTAGATATCGAAGCAATAGTAGTAATCCAATCCGTTCGGTTAAATAACATTTGACTATTTTTAACTTTCAAAAGCTGATGAAAAAAGAATCTCGTTGCATTGTCATTCTGGTTAGAAATAAAAAAATCAGAATTTTCTGCTCGAGAATCTATTATAATTCTAATTGAGATAACAGAATCTATATAATCGATACGACCAAAATCTTCTGGTCCGTTTATTTTCAATCAGAAACTTTCCTCAGCGTGGGTCAAAATGTAAATCAATCCATTTCTGTGATTATTTCCAAAATAAACATCTATATTAAACGTATGCATGTAATAAATAATGAACTAGAGTCGAATTTAATAATAATTTTCTTGAATTAAATTGTATGACCCAATTGTTTTAATTAAATTAACGATATAAGAGCAGACTTATAGAAATGATTAGAAATAGCTGAAACGAAATAAATTTGACATTCTGAATTTAACAGTGAATGACGTAAGCAGCAGGCAGCTCCAAAATGTTAATTTTCTTGCTGCGTCTTAATAGCCTATTCTACAATGTGCTTTTTACTTCCTGTGCCTTGCTTTCTTCCCTCTTGGCAATCGTTTCGCAATTATATATTTCTTGCAACGTATTTCTTACTTCTTTCGAAATTCGTCAACTTTTATCTCGGTTGATGGAAAACGAAAAAAGGGAATAAGAGGCAAAAAGAGATGTAAAAACGTAGCAAGAAGTAAGAAACGGGATACAAAATACACATTGTAGAACAGGCTTCTCTGCCTGAAGTTTTTTGTGCGTCCACTGTCTTGAAACGGAAAAATCTTCCCAAAGTATCTGCGGTTCGCCCTGGGCGTGACTAAAAATCTTTCTTCAATTTTCCATATGCTCGTTCTTTCATTGTGTTCATCGTTACCCTATTTATTCAACCTCTACCACATTTTTTCGTCATTCCATTATTCACTCATAAAGAAACACCGGTTCTTCCTTTCGAAAAGAAAAGGCTGATTGAGAACCGAAAAATGAACGTCTTCGAGCATGAAAGGACCTGCTGTACCTGACTTCGTAAAATAATAACCAAAAGGGCAATTCCGAGATACGCTCCGAAAGTCGTTTGCCAGCCGAAAGTTCTCGAAAAATCGACGGCGCATATCTCGTGTACCGCCTCTTCTTAACCCAGCAGGCTGTGAAAAACTCACCGTAAACACGAGGATAATCCGTGTGCGCTGCCGAATAAATGTTCGAGCTGCCCCGTTCGTGTCACCCTTCAATCGCGGTACACTCCGCGGCACATGTCACATGGAAAAGGAAAAAAAGAAAAGCCTACGACGCGCGCGACGTCGTTTTAAACCTACGCTAGAGCGAAGAACGGAGGACGCGCTCCGGGTTTTACCTTTTCACTTTCGTCCTTTCGCCTCCCGCTCTCTTTCTCTCTCTTCCTTGACCCTCGCGCACCGACGAGACTCTCTCTCTCTCTCTCTCTCTCTCTCTCTCTCCTTCTCTCCGATTCTCGCGCGCACTCCTCAACCGTCGTTGTCGTTAGGTTAGGTCGCCGGTTCGTCGCGCAGGCAGGCAGACAGACAGGCAGGCCAAAAAATCCGAGGGGTCTCGTTTCTCTCCCTTTTTCTCACTCTCACTCGTCCCGCACTCTCGAGACGTGTATATCGGTGTCCCTCGTCCTTTCACTCACACACAAAAAAATCGTGTCCCTTTCGAAGGATGTCCGATCCACCAAGGCAGGTACGCTACCCGCTTCTCCTCCTTACTCCAGAATCGTCGCCCTGCGATCGCGTCGGAATAGAAAAGTATAAAAGAAAGCCCAAAAAAAAACAACGCACGCACGCACGCACGCACGGCACACACACACACACAAGTCGAAGTTCGCGCGTGAGACGACGCGCGTCTGTCCTCTTTCGGAGCACTCGCCGGAGTAATTCCTCTCCTCTCTCCGCCTCTCTCTCTCTTCCTCTCTCGATCGGAGAAGGAAATTTCGACCGTGCGAGCTTGTATCCGGCCGCTAAGTGTCAACAATGTCGCCGGGAGTAACGCGAAGCACGACCGCCGTATATATGTACAACGCTCGTTTTGTTACCCCACACCACACACACACACACACCGTTTCTTCTCCCTCTTTCACGCGCGCGCAGATCCTGCCCCGCCGTCCTTTGTTCCTCACGTCTCGGCCGCTGCTACGTGACTGACCGCTTCGTGCGCGGCCGACGCGCACGAGCCGCGCCGAAGGCACCCGAGGAAGGATCCCCCGACGGTTCGTCGATCGGAAACGACCCTCGACGCGCGGAGAGCCGAGGGAGAAGAACCTTCCTTTGTTCAGGCGAGACCGAGCGGCACGACGACGAAGACGATTCGTAACATAGTCTCTCTCTTCCTTCCTTTCTTTCTCTCTTCTCCTCCCCCGATCCGTTTTTCTCTCGTATTATTTTGATCCTCTCTTTCGCTCCCTTTTGCGCCTATGTATGCACTCGCGCACTCCTTTCTCTCACTCTTTCACTCGGTCTCTCTCTCTCTCTCTCTCGCGCTCCCCCTCTTACTTGCGCGTCGGCGATGCGAACGATCGTGCGGTCTGTTGGTAACTGAAACGACGCTCTAACGGTGGAGTCCGAGTTGAACGACGGCGTCGAGACGCTGTAGTGAATGGTGGAGGGGAGGCTTTGGAACAACCACCACCACCATCACTACCATCACCCACCACCATCGTTGTTCGCCGACGCCGACGCCGCCGCCGCCACCGCCATCGTCGGTGGGGTAGGCCTCCCCCCCTTTTCCCTCCCGCCGCTCCAGCTTGCCCTCCCGGCTGGCGCGCAACACCCTCGCGGCATCAACCCGGCGCGACGCGGCGCCCGTTGGCGTCATAACGGGTGGTCGGATTGAAAGAAGTCGCTGTGATACTCCGCAACCACGATCGATCGACGGCGCAAAACGACGGACTCCCGACGGCCCCGACGCTTTCCGGACGATAACCTTGATCTTGATTCGTAAATTTCGGTGCTACCGCCGTTACCGCACGCCATCGGATTAACGTTAGAGATCGAGAGACGTTGCGTTAGATAAGTTGGAAGATTTGTGACGAAGTTGGAAAACGTCTCTTTTACACGTGAGAACAGGCCTATCTTGGGTATACATATACGGTGACCATATTTTCTTAGGCCCGGCTTTTCTGATTAAATTCATGCTTCAGACCTCGGAGCATATGCTTCGCATGTGAAAATGCGTTTTTCTAGCTACGACTAATCACTAAACTGTCTTGTGATTTATAACTTTTTGAAAGAGTTACTACAAAAATATTTAATGATTAACCATAGCTAAAAAAATACAATTTTTACATTATCATGAGATTAACCTAACCATTATATAAGTTAACAAAAAAAGATATGGAAAACTGAGCCTTAGAGAAAATAAATAATAAACCTGAAATTTTAGGACTCTGTTTCTAAATATTTCCAAACTACATTTGTGACTGAGACACAAAGTATGAGTATTAATTTCTGAAATTTTCTGATATCTGAGGAAACACAAGTTATCGCAACATCAAAATAATTTGATTGTTAAAAGTCTTCTTGATCAATCACGACTTATTTTGATGATATTCTGATATTACTGTGTCATTGTTTTGCTTGAATTAATATTGTTCTTGCACAAAACTAAATTTATTGTTTCCGTAAAAATTTGCTCATTAATATGTTAGACATTAGAATATTAATTAGAAAAGCATTTCCCGTAATATTATTAAAATAAAAGACAAAACTGAATTTTGAGAAAAAATAAATAAATGTAGAGAACAGCTGCTTGAAATGAAAGAGACTACTCTTCACAATAAAAAATGCTCACCGTAATAATACATCAAGTGGTAAAATTTTTGTTTTCTATAAAAGAACGATTTTCGATTTTGCGTTGCGATAAACCGATACAGTCGACATTATTACTCTTTATTGACGAATACATGCTGCAAGCACATTTTGCGCGACGCTTCGCTATAAATAATGCAAAGCCGCGAAAGCGGCAGCTGTGGGACAATCGGACGTAAAACCGTAACCAATTACAGACGAACACAGGTTTCATACCATATGAAACTATGATACACTGTAGTTTGCGACGAATCAATAAAACATCCATCTATTATGACAGTAAAACGTGACGCCTCTTATCATATTGTTTCTTAGAAGCTATTTTGGTTCGGCCGACACATTCGACGCAGTCGAATCTACATAATATATTATTTTCCGAAATAGAATTTTCCTAAATATTATTATTGCTCTCTTTCACAAAATGTATCAAGTGTAGTTCAACAAAAGCTGCAATTGTTCGAAGGAGAATGCACGATTATAAAAAATTAAACGTAAAGTGTGTAGCAAATGAGACGTATTTAGTAGGATGCAAAATGAGTCTATTATTATTTAGAAAATGTACATAAATTCATAAGAGAAAATAATATATGCATAAAATAAAATAATGTATATTCATAAAATAAATTCATAAAATTAAATTTATGTATTTTCCTAAATAAGAGTAGACTCATTTTGTGCTCTACGCTTTACTCTCTCATTTGCTCTATACACTTCGTCCTTAACTTTCCACTGAAAATTTTTATCCTTCGACTGTAACCTAGCTCTTCAAATTTCAATGCAAATTTTTATGTTGTTTTAGACTGCATAAAAATTTAAAAAAAAGTTTTCTTACATTGTAAAAGCTTCAGTAACAAGTTTTCACTACGATATAGAAATTGGATTGAATTTTATTTATTTTCTGCAGATATTTAAATTTATCTACCAGAATTCACAATTAAAAAATAAGAAAATTGTGTCTTTAAAGTCTAATATAATATATAATTGCCGGCGCAAAGACACAAACTTTTTTGTTGTAAATTCTGACAAATTTAAAAATTAATTTTTAATTTCAAAATCAATATTTGAATATTAACAAGTTAATATTTTCTCAAGTTAATACTATATATTTTGTGCAAGAATATATAATATTAATTTATTGCAAGGTATTATTTATCATGCTAATTATTCGGAGATCGAATTAAGTCACTTCTGCATGAAGTATTTAATATCTCGCATGGTATTTCAATTTTCTCAGCTTTACACGCACGAAATAGAAAAACCTTATCCAATTATTCCAAATAGTATTACTCATTCTCTCTTTCGTTGAAATTCATATTAAGAAAAGATTAAATAACGCATTAGAGAGAATTAACGGTATTAAAAAATGTTCTACAATGTGAGTAATTGGAAACGTGAATCATTTATCTATAGCACGTGTGCGCATGTTGAAAAAAGAAACAATAAGCGTGAAAACCTCGGGGATGTGGACGCCAGGTGAGGATATAAGAGATAATGAGGAAAAGTATGCCGGTCGTTGCGAGGGAGAGAATGTTTTACCGTGAGAAAATTTCCTACACGCAGTGGTTTCCCCGTTTGTGTGGAGATCGCGGTTTTGCTTTTCTTTCATTGGGCGTTCATATAACGACGTTTGTATGCTCTCTCATTCTATATATCTATATATACTGCGTTGTAATTCAACCTTAATATGTAACTCGAATCTACATTTTCCACATGTCATTTGTTAATCGTATAAAATTATCGTGCACACAGTGAAAAACGTTTTATACATTTGTGTTAAAACTAGTCTATTCAAGTGCTCGTTAAAATTTTATGTTGAACTTTTTAACATATTTAAATGTTAATTTAGCATAATATGATTATCTTGTTTGAATATTTCATGTTAAATTGATATTTAATATTTTGTTTACTGCCAAATTAACACAATTCACGTAATAATAACGTGGGTATGTTAAGTTAGCAACCCAACTATAGTACTCAGGAGTTCTGATTAGAGTTCCCACTTCCTTTTGACGAGACGAAGAGTTTCCTATAGTTAATAATAACAAGAATTCCGCTCAATAAACATTTTTTTTACATTTTTAAAAAATGGGGTGCTAACTTTTTATCGAATTCCGAGGTGGAATAGTTCTGAGCGGCTTAATAGCTTCAATTTGCGATTATCTAGAGTTCCTGCATGATATGTAAAAAAAATTTTCGAATAATAAAAAAAAAATTAAAAATTTTTGAAAAATTAATTTTTAGATACAATAGTTCTGATGATAATTCCTGCTTCTTTTTGATGATACGAAGAGTTCTCTATGATTTTTAATGACATATAATGCGCTTAATAATCATTTTTTAATAATTTTTTAAAAATGGGGTGCTAACTTTTTAACGAAATTCAAGGTCGCATAGTTCTGATCAGCTTAATAGAACTATTTTGTGAATACCTAGAGTTCTTGATACATAAAATACATTTTTGAAGAATAATAAAGTTTAAAAAAAATAGTAGAAATCTTTGAACATTTTTTTGAGAGTACCGAGTAGTTCTGAGTAGCGTTTCTTATAGTTCTCGACGAGTTCTATCGAAAACTGTAAGGTGAAAAAGCGATTGGACCAACGGTATGTAAGATACAGCGACATTTGTCGGAAGATTAACAATTCTTAGAGTATATCTCGGAAACCGTTAGTCCAATCGCTTTGAGCCCTGATACTTTTCGACAGAACTCGCCGAGAAGTGTCCAGAACTCCGATCAGAACTTCTCGGTACTCCCAAAAAATTTTTGATCAAAAAATTTTTTCCAAGTCCCACGTCAGAAAATTTTTTGGGAGTACCGAGTAGTTCTGTTCAGAGTTCTGGACAGTTCTCGGCGAGTTCTGTCGAAAAGTATCAGGGCT
>NW_017279354.1:432720-446480 GCF_001594065.2 Cyphomyrmex costatus | reverse complement strand
GTTTTCGATAGAACTCGTCGAGAACTATAAGAAACGCTACTCAGAACTACTCGGTACTCTCAAAAAAATTTTCAAAGATTTCTACTATTTTTTTTAAACTTTATTATTCTTCAAAAATGTTTTTTATGTATCAAGAACTCTAGGTATTCACAAAATAGTTCTGTTAAGCTGATCAGAACTATGCGACCTTGAATTTCGTTAAAAAGTTAGCACCCCATTTTTAAAAAATTATTATTAAGCGCATATGTTATTAAAAATCATAGAGAACTCTTCGTATCGTCAAAAAGAAGCAGGAATTATCATCAGAACTATTGTATCTAAAAATTAATTTTTCCAAAATTTTTAATTTTTTTTTTATTATTCGAAAATTTTTTTTACATATCAGGAACTCTAGGCAATCGCAAATTGAAGCTATTAAGCCGCTCAGAACTATTCCATCTCGAAATTCGATAAAAAGTTAGCACCCCATTTTTTAAAAATGTAAAAAAAATGTTTATTGAGCGGAACTCTTCGTCTCGTCAAAAGGAAGTGGGAACTCTAATCAGAACTTCTGAGTACTATAGTTGGGGTGCTAACATAACATACCGTAATAACGTCATGATTTTTCAAATATAAATTCTAGAATAAATAAATAAAATACGTGTTAATTTAACATAAAAGTGTTAATATAATTAAAAATATATTCTTCACAATTTGTTTACAAATTATGTCAGTTAGACTTTTATGTTAATTTTTTTTTACACAATATTTGTGTTACTTTTGACATATTCATCGTGTATTAAATTAATATAAAAATCTGAGAGAACTATTTTGAGATGAGTAAAATGTGTTTTTGGCAGAAATTTTACTATACAGCTTGTATTAGCGAAAAATGCGATATAACGAAAAACATTACATAATTAAAAGTTATGAGCTGTAGGCACGATTGCGAGACTAGAAAGCACTTGAAAATTTCGCGGAATTGCCTTGTGTACGTGTGTCAAGCATAAATTAATGAAAACATTTTGCACCAGTTCGTTATATAAGGATTACCCATGTAGGAAGAGAGCTTTTGCTAGAAATCAAAGTAAACGTTCACAGCAGACGTAACGCGCGGTGAAATTTACCTTGCGTAAACGTACTCACCTGTATTCGCAGGAATTCATCCTAAATACATGACGATACGCAAAATCTATTTCATCGCGCAGTGAATTTTTATTAACAACTAGTCCTTCGCGCGATACAATTTTTCAAGAGTTTCTTAAGTTAGTGCGCTTTTGAGTTTCAGCATGATTTCGTGAAATGAGAAAATATTACTATCGAGATACAGGTAGATGAATTATTTCATGGAAGGGAGAATAATTCACGAAGCTGACACTCATGAGAAAAAAAACAGCCTCGAGGTAACCGGGAAGGAGACAGACAATCTAGGTTCCTTTTTCACGGGTTTGAGGGGTCGGTCGGTTATATCGCACGGCAATTGCGAGGAGCATCGTTTGAAATGAGGCGAATCAATTACCGGGGATGGAAAAAAAATCCGCGTAACACAGTCGCAAACGAGTAAGCGGCAAAAATACCCGGTAATGGCGGGACGATGAAAGGGCGATGACAAATGAAAGCTGACACCTTCTTTATTCGCGAAGAATATAAAATTAAAGGACTCTGGCAGTATTTGCGCAGAAAACGGAAAAGTATCTCCGTCGTACTGTTGCTTTATTCTGATAAAACGCGTACCTATTGTTTACATTTACACAAATTGTCTTTTCGTTAATAAAGAATAAAAAAAACTTGACAACTATTAATTGTTTTCGTTATAATTCAACGATTGACTTATTTTTGTATTTTAATTTATAAGCTCGGAAAAACAGGAATTTCGAAAGTCCGAAGAAGCATCTTTGCTTTCTAAAGTTTTGTGCGTTTTTAAAAAGTTCAAATTCGCGTGACAGGTAGATAAGCTGTTATTAATTATTTATACCGATCACCACCGGTTAATGCCAAGAATAGCCAAGATAGAAACATTTCAACCATTAAACATTTTTACGAGCACTTTTTCATTTAGTTGCGAGTATTGCATGCATATAATTACGGATATTTTTCATTAATATATGCAGAGATCACATTAATCGTTTCACGATAATGCAACAGTATTTATTCAAGATTCAATATTCTTTAAAATATAATAATAATTTATTTCTATAAACATGTATCTTTATATCATATCGTAATAATACGTTTCTTTTTAGGTTAATCGAAATAAGTATACACGTCGTATAACGACAATACATCGTTATAATTTTAAAAAATTGTATATACAAAATTATTATGCGTACTGATGTACATATTCCGCATTTTCCAATTACACATCGCATTCCCATCAAGTTATATTATAAATCAACATTGTAGTTAATCAATCGATGAAAATAAGATATAAAAAATATTAAATATTAGAGAATTTTTTTTTAGATCACATTACAATCGTTAATCATACAATCAAACTGAACATTGCAAAAAACAAACGAATATCGATCAAAGGAATAAACATTATATTAATGAATACTAACAAAAGATACTATTCGTTTTGTTCTCGTATATACGCTCGTATTTGAACATCACAAAGAGGATGAAAAGATCAATGAGGTTCGTTCCTGGGATGAAATCTCAAATATCGAATTCTGGTCCCAAAAGAACACCTTCAAGAAGAGAGATAAACTACGTGGCCGATTTGTGAAGATAAAATAAATGGTTCGGCATATTTTTCTTTGTTTCTCTTTAAAGTTTTCAATAAACTGGAGATATTTGTACATATTTTTCACATCTGTTACAATGATCGCTTCAAAAACCTTTTTTTTATGACGGAAGTTGATCCCAAAAATTTCTTTATGTAATTCAAAACCCTTTCATAGTAAATTCGCAGATACTTTAAAAGTCATCGTAAATTTTATCGACACCATGATTGCATTGGTGATAAATATCGATATTCGACCAACGTATCCGTATTAAGGAAACTTCAATAAATTTAGTGGAGTTCTGAAATATCATTCAGTGTGCTTTCTCCAAGTGAAAAGAAATTTCTAGAAGTTTTCGCGTCATAAACCTGTTAATATTGAACAAATTTTGAAGAAATTTTTACAATTTGCTATAATTTATTAATATTGCAAAATTAGCGTACAAATTGGACGCCCTGTGAGAAATATTTGACAGTAAAAAGGGATAAAACCGTAAATCGAATAAGTTTTCTAAGATTAGAACGAGCGTCTATTGAAATCTTTTGATACGCACAAAGAATCCTTTTCCCTATAATTGACCATTTTTTCGCCAAGACATGATAAAATATTCAAAGTGTCACAAAATACATATGATTATAGCTGTGAAGAAACATCACAAACTACCCGGGCGTTAAATTATGACACTCGTAACAAGTTTTTGCCACCATCGGAATGGCTTACGGCCCTGAGTCCCGGTCGAGCACAGCAAGGGGCACCTGCTCCGGATCCGAAAGACGTTACACGCAACGAACATACCCTGCGTATTTTCTCTGGTCGGTTACATTCCGTTTCGTTCCGGGCAAACGGGTACATAGAACAGCGGTTCTCAACTCGTCATTCTTATAAAAGCCGAAGTTACAAAAGAACGTCACGTGGAAAAGTGGCGCGAAGGAAATTGCCGATTGAAACATTTATGAGATAAAAATATATCTTTGATACAAAATTTGTCTGCTAATTGCGTCATTTACAATTCCTTTAGCGTGCTCTTGATGTTTTATAATTACGAGTGCGATACCTGTGCTCACAATGTAGATTAATTTTAATCTTTGTTCAGCTTAGTCTTCATCTTTTTTTTAACTCTTAATAAACTGGAAAGACCAAAAATTGAACTGAGTTTAAAATTAAACTACATTGGTAGAAACAAGCGTAAGTTTGTTTTCTAAACTAATGTAAACTTTTGGAACTTGAAATTGAATAGGTATATAAGTAATTGATATTTTACAAAAGCGAAATAAAAAGTTGTAGTTCAATCTAGTGGGAAAATAAAAAAACAGACCTGTTATATATATATATATATATATGTATATATAAAAGGTACTTCCTTTATTGTCACTCAAAAATTGAATTTTGATTGCCTACTTCGACTTTTCACTCTGTAATTTTATTGCTCTTCACCAAATACAGACAAAAAGATTAAAACGTCGAGAAATACTTGTCCATTGACTGATACCTAAAGTTACACCTTTTTAAAACCGATGGAATTTTTTTCTAACCTTTTTCAATCAATATTTCTCTATCATACTATTTATAATCAGTGTGTTATGCTACGAACCGAGTATCAGGAAACAGCTGACTTTTCGGGAAAGCAGCTGCTTCCTAAGTAATATTTACTCATTTGCACGAGTTCCGTCAAGCCTTTCCCTTTAGAAGCTTCTACGTTTAATGACAGTTGCTACGACCAATCATTATTCACTTGAAAATAATTGGGCCTTCAGCCAGAAATTATTATTTGACACGTGTGACGTGTTAAAAAGTTACATGGCTCTTTGGAAAGTTTTAATGTTAAGAAACGTGTTCAAGAAGGCTCATTGACAATGGTGGTGAAGTTCTGCTCATGTCGTGAAGATACAGGCGTTTATATCGGCTTTACTTTTGAAATCGACCTTGCAAAATGAAAGGCAGACATGGGCCTCCTCGCATCCTCTCAAGTCTGCCTTTCCGCTTATGGGTGCCGTCGGGACGCCTGGAACCGGCGCGACGCGCGCCACGCCGGAAAACAGCTGACTTGTACTTTTTCGTTGAAGGAGCAGCTGGTTGGCCAGTTCACGAGTTAAGAGCCGTCTGCGTTCCTTATACCGGGTGTGCCCTTCATCGACCAATAACTAACAATAAGTACACCAGAGATCGTTTCAAAGTAATTATACGCGTGAAGCAACCGTGAATTGTTCTCTGATGAAAAAATATAATAACTGACGAGAGACGTTAATACAATGAATAAAAGAAATTGTTATCGCTTCAAACATCTGTAAGTTTACACGCAATTGTTAAAATTTCCTATTGTTGCACAATTGAATTCTATATCATTTCATTATTTCACATCAAAAGGGATATAAAGGAAATTTCCCCAGATGTTGTAAGCCATGACTATTATAAAAGGAAATGAAATTATTGTCAAGAAATCCACAATTTCGAATAATAAGTTCAATTACAATAGGTACATTACGTCATCATAAAGTCTAATAGTATCGGCACCATCAATATATTGCGATAACATCGCGGTAATTGGGGCATAATTAATGAACAGCACGTTGAGTATCGCCAATTACCTAAGCTCAGATATAACGACGAAGAAAGTTAACACTCTTAAATATGCAGGAAACGAATACTATCACCTATCAGCAACAATTACAAGAATTCTCCACTTTCAATCGCTATTTCCGCATGATGCCCTGTTGGGGCATTTTCCCGAGTATATTTAACTATAAAAGAAAAAAGATTTTACCACCGGTCCATTACCTTCCGTGGTATTACGAGTAATGGAAAGTACTGTAGATGGTAAAGGCTACAAAAAACTTGAACCCGTTTGTTGCCATCGTGTGCATGGATGCCTCCTGAATACTGAGAGAAGTTTACCTTTGATGCTACTGTCAATATAACGCATCGAACCGGCACGATAAATCTACTCTCAGAAGAATTTTGCGTCGTGCTAAATCGGTCGTAAATTAATCTCTCACTGAAAAAGAGAATCTGATAATAACGACTAAACGTTGAGTAAAACGATTTTAATCAAATGTTTGGTTATAACCAAAAATAATTTTAATACTTTTCTAAATATTTAACAAGTATTATCAAAATGATATATCCAACCATTTGGTAATACTTACTAAATATTTAAAAAAGTATTACAATCATTTTTGGTTATATTAACGCTTTCATTTCATTTAATTTTTAACAACTATTAAACAATAACTATTATTAGACTCTTTTCAATATAACTTGGCAGTGATTAATGAGATTAAAATGGTAAGTCGATTTAAAATCAATCCGGAAAATTGGAAAGAGACTGAATCACATTCGATTGAACGATACCTATTGAATCGTCAATATAATGCGACAAGTTCGCCAACCGGAAAATTTGCTGGAAAGTTTCCAGTTGGAAGCTCGTTAATATCGCGACCTTGCTCATCAACTAATATGCGCACCACCGATAATGCCGCATTTTTCGTTTCGCATGAAATTAGCGCGTAGGCTTGTTATAGACAGGTCGACGATCAAAGAGTTGGGGAAAGTATCAAGAGCAATTGAGCATCAACACCGCCGCGTTGAGTTCGCCATCGTCTGATGTAATCACGCAATTAAAATGAGACTCAGTAATTCCAAGAAAATGCTCAAGCAAGAAAATGAGAACGATTAATCTGACCCGCGCTTAGCTCCTCTTCGAATGTCTTCTCGCGTCGGCACGTCATGTTACTGTCCGAAAGAATCACAGGATTTATTCACGTATAGGTTCGCGAATGTGAATAGAGCAAAATGAACGTATCGAAAGAAGTAGGACGCGCTGACGAATGGGCGCAAAATTACGCGGCTGAATGGTTAGAAAATTGTGCAGATCTTGGTAATATTATCGAATAATGGTTAACCGAATCAATTACCTTTACATATATCGACAGAGAGAATTTGATAAATGCACCGTAATAACAAACACGCAAGCGATATATATGCACTTGCATTTCATAATAATATAATTATTTGACAAAAAAACTAATCAGAAAAACGTGCACAAAAACTGTTTACAAATTATCAAAGCACATCATTAATTGTAATTCTTTGTTCCAAAGGAAATATAACACTTTAACACACAAGTAAAAAATTTTCATCAAGTAAACGTATTTCAATTTTATTAAATTAATTAAAAATAGATCTAATATCAAAAGTTAAAAATTATAACTCTTTAAATATTTCAACCTTTTATATACACACCGAGTAATTTATCATTAGCACGACAGTTCAAACGAATTTAGTAGACCAGACGTGCAGCTGTAACGTACACCCGAATGAATAAAATCTTGTTTTAAATAGTTATTAAATTATACTCGGTTGCCACAACATCTAATTTATTCCAACCGCCCGCAATAATAATCTTTGCCGAGCTTTTGATTGATACTCCAATAAAAAACGGAAGTTCTTGGTACACGTTTTGCGTCACGTCTCCATCCTCATCTAAGCTTTTCTCAAATTTATATAATGCGAATGACAAACTTTAATCGTCCCGACAACTCGACCGAAAGCTTTCCAATTTGCGATGGTACGGAAAGTACGAGATGGCGATGTAAACCACAAGAATGGATTATTGATTATCGTTTCTCTGAATAATTCTTTATTTGATTTGCAAGGATTACTTTTATACTATCTAAATCATTTCATCAAATTCATCTGTCACAATTAAGTGCAACTTTAAATAGCAGTTTCATTACTGTATATTGTTACATACATACAATACACATACAGATTTTTGCGCGCAAAAGAACTGTATGAATACATATATATGTATAGAAAATCTTTTTCGAAATAAAATTTATAGACATTTATATATTTTAATATAGAAAATATTTCACAAATATATCCTGTCAATGAAACTTCAATTTTTCTATGATCTCTTTCCATTTCTTTCCTGCAAATTCATTTATAAGAATATAATTCATAGCAATATAATTAGTGAATTTTTTAATACTAACGAAGTATCGATTACGTAAGTTTTAACGAGTAACACAAATTGATTTCAGCAATTTGTACGGCAAACCGGTTAACAGTAATTGATTTCGACAAATTGGATGGCAAACCACTAACGAAAATTTTACTTCGGACTCAGTTATACATTTAATACCGAAAGTTTATAATGTCAGCATAAATAGAGGTTTCAAATTAACTTGTCGTTGAAGAAATTCATAGCGAGATTGTGTTTACTTAGAAATGTCAACGATTAAATTACGTTGACAATTTATGATTAGCCAAAATGAAAATTTTCAATACACGTTTTACAAGAATGCAAAATTAATTAATTAAATTTTTACGATAGTTAAATATAACCTTCCCATAATTGCCAATAAGAACATGATATATTTTATATATAGATTTATATAATTTAATTTAAATAATCATATTTAGAAAAGTATTTATGAATTACGTGAGATTATTTTATTTAATATATAAAAATATGTTAAAATTTAATCAATTAATGGAATTGAGACAGTATAGAAAATAAATAACAATTTTTTAAATTTAGGAATTGGAGAGGAGGGAGGTCTATACTAGATCTAACGCCTTCCAATATAAAAGTCCGATAATTAATATTTTATATAGAATGAAAAAATATTGTTATATCAATAGCATTATTCTAATTGAAAATAGTCTTGTTGATTCACTAACAGTAGTGATAAAACAATATTGATAAAAAAATAATTTTACTGAAATAAAAGTATAACATATTTTTTTCATTAATAATGTTATACGGAATTAACAAAATTATTTTTAATTAAAATAATGCTGTTAATATAATTTTTCTCAGAGAATAAGACATGCTTATACTAGAATAAATATATATAAGCATCAAGAAAGCAAGCAGAATTAAAATAAATTAAAAATAGAAATATCGAATACGGCAACTATTCAATCAATTAATAATCCATTGTCGATATTCATATTAGGTTCATATTTTAAGACAGCCTCAAATATAAGAATCGACTCTGAATCGCCTAAACATTCATAAGTCTAAAGGAGTGGAAAAACAATCATTTTGGCCGGTATTCATAGTCAGTTCTTATATTCAAGACCATCTTAAATAAGAACCGACTATGAATACCGGCCTTTGATTCGAATGGTTTTCCTCCAAGGTCGTAGCGAGTCTTAGGAAGAGTTTCATGAGAAAAAAAAAGAAAAGTAAAAGGGAGATTGTGACGTATCGGTGAGAGCGAAAGCGGCCGTGCTGCTTTGACGATTTTTCTCGCCACGGAAACGTATCAAGGTTACGTCGATGCTTTGTTGCGTTTCGTGCCTCGAGTGCCGATTTCTCGTGCGAGTCGTTACATTAAAAATCGCATCGCACAAAAATAATCTTTACGTAATATGGATAACGAAAATCGAACAAATATAACTCGTTAATCATTCGGCTCATGAATTTATTTGGAATTCATTTAGTATATTCATTTTAAACGATAACATTTGACCGCCTGTGCTTTAACTCTTTAAGACAAATTTGGAAGAGGAACAACTTGCTGATAAATTTGTATAGATAAAACCTACCTTACAACTCTGTTTGACCTCGAGTTTACAAAAATTATAAATAATGATAAACATATATATGCAGCGTCCAGTAAACATTGAAGAAACGATTTCTCATGAAAAAACAAAGTAAAGAATATAAAGTAAGTTTTTCTGCGAGATTGCATAGATTTAAAAAAAAAATTGATTATTCAGATATAAATAACGTTCATTTGTTTATACACTTGTTGAAATCTATAGACTAATAGCAAAATACTTTTTACATTCAACCTTAAAATTTGTTTATATAATAATGTGCGATTATGCTGCGGAATACTGATAACGTTGTTAGTTTATTGATCTCCTAAAATAACACGATAAATCAATTCCGATACATTTCTAGAATTCGAAGTTCATAATAGTATCTCAACTGTAGTTAATTATAGTGGAGCACAATGTTAATTTTTAATCTAAATCACTAATCAGGTGAAGTATTTTTACACTGCAATGGTTTGTTTGGGTGTTGTTCAATATATTTTATTTTATTTTATTAAATATTCTTTACAAATCTTTAAATACATAATTCATTAAAAATCTACAACAAAAAATCTTATATAAATTAATCTTTGTTTTTTAAAAATATCCTGTCGTAAGCTACTTTACATGTTTATTTCATTTAATATTTCTCAGATTTCTTTTTATTTTGTCAGAACTTGTGATTAAATCCATCATTCTCAAATACTAACAAAGAAAAACAATCGGTAAACAATCAATATGTGATTAATAAGTGATTTTAATTAGAGTGTAAAAACACCACAAGTGAGTTTACATAAAAAAATTCGTGAAAAACAAAATAGATAAACAAAAGATGTACAGATATATTCTAAAAAAATGTATATTTTTATAGTTATATCTTTCAATAGTATGTATAGTCTTTGCATTATCTATATCCTTTTAAGATAGAAAAATGTAAAAATGAACTTTAAAACTTTTAGGAAATACTTTTTACTTTCCAGAACAAGGTTTTTAAGATAATTGTGCGTGGAGTGCTGTGGCTACCTACCTACTTAAAGGTTAATGTGAGAACAAATAGATTTACGCTCGAAAAACTCACGAGTTCATAATCGCTTTTCTCACACGATCGATAAAAACTTACTTTCTATTCTTTACTCCATTTTCCTACAAGAAATTGCCTCACCGATTTTCACCGCAGATTACTGGACACCCTGTACAATAAGCTTATCGCCTACCCACGGGAGACTCTCTTCCCCGTATCTACTTTCTTCGTTTTAAAGCGCAACCGACGAAAAACCGTAATAAAAAATGATAATTTCCAGGATCTCTCTCCGACCCTTCCCGCGAATGTCTCGGGCCGTAATTTCTTCGGGGTGTGCCACGACCGGCAGCAACAGCCGGCTGTCTCGACCGATTTTACGCCGAACCTCCTGCCATGACCGTAAAAGCGCGCGCCAGAGACTCAGTCCGAGCGTAACCGAGGCGGTTTTTTTCGTGTGCGCGCCGCACCGGTTGCGTGCGTGCACGCACAAACACGCACAGGCGCACACACGAGAGAAGCGAGAACGAGGACGACGAGAGAGAAGCGTTTATCGCCTACGATCCGTCACCTCCCGCGCACATGTTGAAGAGATTAAGGCTTTTTACTCGATTTCTTTCCTCGTGCGAGTCGGCCGGCCGCTCGAAATCGTCCACGTCGTTCTCTGAATGGACATCGAGGAAGGCGGGAAGATGCGCTTCTCACTATATAGACTTCCTTAGACGTAAAAGTCTGGCCGATCTTGTCCTAGTTTTGATTGGCTGCGTTCAGCAGATTCAACAGTTGAATGAGCGCTCGATTAATGTATTCTTTTAAAACGTCTGACTGAATGATCTATAAAAGAATAATACACCAGTGAGCACCCAATCGATTCTTGAGTCTGTCGACCGCAGCTATTGGCTCGATGAAAAATGACGGAACCAATCAGATGATGACTAAGCACGTGAAAAAAAAAATTGAAAAGCAGATGTACAAAACGCTGCATAGTCCTCGGAATTCGCGGAAAAGTTTCGATCATTTTCGCTATATTCATTTGCGTACTCACCAGCACGACTGTCACTCGCAATCGTCCGCACCGTCGGCGTGACTTCAGGATCCGAATCGGATAGGAACTTCGAGATTACGTACCTGTAAGCGACAGACGAGTCTTTGTCAATATATATTGCGCTCCGAAGTCTTTGGATTGATATTGAACATGCTCGGATCGACGAGAAATATCAACACGGTTTAAAATCAGACGCGAACCGCGCTTGGAAATCGTGATTTATGTATGTGCGTGCACGCGCATGTAACGTCTGCGTTCGGTTTTTCATTTTCTGCTTATCTTGTGGTTAAACCTGTGTCCATTTCTACTAACGTAGTTAACTTTAATCGCGATTTAACTTGCTTCCTATCTTGTTCTAGTTACTATAAGGCCAGTATTTATGTACATCAGTTGGTTTTTATTTCAAGATCATCTTAAGGACCATCGTGCACACACTTTCCGTAGTTAATCAGAGCAGAACATTTTTTATAATTCTTGATTGCGATTGGCTAATTCTTACGGTGTATCTTATATCCACGTTTACTAATGTGGATTAATTTTAATTTCGGTTTAACTGACTCTTCCAGTTTTTTCTCGAGTCCTAAAAATTAAAAAAGAATAAAAAGTAAATTGAACCGACATTAAAGTTAATCTACATAGAAACGCGCGTTACGATTAGGATGCGTTGGAAAACACGGCCCGAGTGCCTTCATTTTAACCTTGTTGTTCACTGAATGTTAAACAAGGATAAGATAGTTGGAGGTACTCAGGTAGTGCTTTGAAACGCAGCCTTACTGTTACAGAAAATGTGTCCGGCAGCTCAAGTATAATTAAGATGCTAATACTGCTCTATGATTGGCTTATGACATCTTAAGACTGTACTCAAAACGGTATTAAATATAAGATCCGATAGAAACACCAGCCTAATTATGATCTACACTTCTATCAATGTAGATTAACTTTAATCTTCGTTTAACTTACTTTTTATCTCTTTCTGATTCTTCGACCGGTATTTCTAGTTGAATCTTAATATTAATATTAATGAAGAACAAGAATAAAATTGTACATCATGTGCACCATGCGTGAAACGGAACGTACTCCTAATCTGACGATAATAGGTCTGTTTGCATTGCTTGCACATTTTACACTCAACACACACATCTTTGCTTTCTCTCTTTTCAATTAATTCGAATATGTATTTATGTCCTTTTAAGTGTAAACATTTTTGGAAATTTCAAGCAAATAGACTTAACGTATCAAAATTGTATTTTCGACGTCATGTAATCTCAAGAAAAGATCGAAGACGCAAATCCAACCGATGAAAACATAAAAAAAATTATATGTTTCTAGCAATATCAATCAAGATTAATCAAAGCAAGAAAAACACAATTTTTGTATCATCAGGCTAAATAAAGTTAAAACAAAAATTAACTATGAAAATGGAAACGGAGTTCAATTCGCGTTTCTAGTTTCTATCACTGTAAATTAACTTGGTTTAACTAACTTTTTATTTCTTTTTTTCTAATTCTAAGAATTAGAGAAAAGAGTAAAAGTAAATTAAATCAAAATTTAATTTAATTTAAGTCAATTTACGTTAGAAATTTTTCCAAATAGGTACTAACAGGAATGACAAAGCTGGGAAGAATATTAAATTCCCGAGAGCTCTCCTCTTCTCGGAAGTACCGACGTTCACACACGCGTGATGTTCTCATGAATCCAAGAGCCATGGTATTCTCTCATAAACCAGATGAAAGAAATGTCGCGTAAAAGAAAATCTAAATATTTTCTCTGCGCGAGGACACACACAGATTCCAGCGGCGTATGAGAAACTGTGTGTAAAAAGATAACAAGTCTCAATGCCTCGCGACTCTCGCAACGCGCGACTAACGTACGCAGATGCGCTTGTTGAACGTCATCGTTGAAGAAACGCAACGACACAAAAAACGCGCGTTCCCGTACAGCATCGCTGGAGCACTCACGGCTCCACGAGGGACTCCTGTTTGATCAAAAGAGAACGCAGACTCCTCCGACTCTGTCTTTCGAATTGACTCTCCAGCGTCTAAGATTCATTAGCAGAGGAGGAACCGTATCCCTCGTGGGATTTTATCGTATTGAAAATTTCACACACAAACACACACACTCACCTCTCGAAGCTGGTCGAAGCGCGTCCTCCGTTACGCAGTTGCTTTTGAAGGTTAGGTTTTCGCCGGCTTGTGGCTCGATAGAACAGCCGGCACGTGCCGGGTTTTGCGACGAGATACGTCTCGGGGTGTCCGATAACGCGACTCCGACGTTCGTGGGTGAAATTCGACGTGCGATTCCGTGGGACATGTGCTACACCCGCTGAAACGACTCCTTGACGACCTCGCGTACACGGAAAACTCGACTTTTTCGAACAACGATCGCTCTTCTACGTATACCGGCGCGCGCGCTCCGTACACACCCGACGCCGCTCGCGCGC
>NW_017279354.1:409897-432638 GCF_001594065.2 Cyphomyrmex costatus | reverse complement strand
TCGGCCGCGCTCGGCGGCGTTCGGCCGGCCTCGGTCGCGCTCGAGTCGTCAGCGCGCCGCCGCCGCCGGCACGAACGGCCGGAGCAGCCTGTGATCGCCGTCACCGCGACGTAAATCGTGTAGGTGGTCGCACATCCCGACGAGTCAATTATTGTGGACGGAAGGATCAGTTTTTCGTTCGCATGCCTACGATCTATTCGATAAGCTGATTGTAGAAACTTCTCGTTTCCTGATCCTATCTCTCGATCGATTCGACCCAACGAACGGTGACACGCGCGCCGGTTCTAGCGCCTTTCGCGAAGTAAAGGAGACCGATTTCGTCTATCGGGAGAGTCTCGCGATTTAAATTCAAAGATGGAGGACATCCGTGTTCGTAGGGATGAGTACAGAATGCGCGAAGATTCCTTCGATTTGACAATTGCGAGAAGTGGCGCGCCTCGAACGCGAGTTCGCAATCCATGCGGAAACTTTCGTTCTCCGAGCTCGTGTAGGTCGACACGGGGGTCTCCTTCGAGCATACTTCGCATCGTTTCGCCCGCGGGATTCGCGCGCGTCGTTCATTCAGACCCGCGCGAATATAAGCTTCCAAGGCGCGTGCCAGAATAGACTCGTGCTATTTACGCCTCGGTACAAATTCTCTCCGATCCTAAACCATTTCCGACTACTGCTATATCTCGTCGATAACAGTATTTTACCGAGTTATCTAAGTCAGTTCTTATTGTCATACGTACGCACGTTTAAACAATGAGAGAAAAGTGGTATTTATATGATTATAATTGTATGTGTGTGTGGTAATTGTGCGTGTGAGATTAGGAGCTTTACTTTAATGGTTATTACTGTCATAATGTTAGTAATAATGACTATATATATATATATATTTCTCTTAATTACGAAAAGTTGTAAATTATGATCATTTAAAATATTAATCATTTTATATTAATTATTTATCTATTAACTATAATATTTGTACTGCTGACGATGGCTGAATTTACCAAGGCGCAAAGTTTATGAATCAATGCATTTTCAATTGAATTATTAAATGAATTTTTATATTAATTTATTGCATTCCATTTGCTGTGCCGATTCCTGATAACCTTCGTTTTATCATTTTATTTGAATCGATTTTCGAATCCTTTATTATTTTAAATTTGACATTTTTATTTCACAGTATTTGTTGTTAATCAAATATTAATATATTAAAGTATCAAAATATAAACAGTCAATAAAATACTCTTATTCGATAACTGCTATCGCGATTATAGTAAATATAACTATTTTTTGAAATTTACTATTCATGTGATAATAATAATAAAAAATATATTAAGAAAAAAAGATCTTCAAAGTGTATCATTATTAATAGTCCAATTGACTATATTTGCATAGATAAAAAAATTACAAATATACATATAGTTGCCCAAAAAACTATTATATCAAAATCTTATATAGTTATCACCAATTATCCACCTTTATGATTGACATCACTGTTTTTTTTTTTAGTATATTTACAACAATCTTATTCAAGATTTTTCCTATAAATTGTTAAAGGAGTGTTCTTGATTTCAGTATACTTCCCATAAATTTTTTGAGATAAAATGTAGAAATTATAAAATTTGATACATTTTTTTATCTTTTGATGCTCAAATTTTTCAAATATTATAAAAGATTTTTTGGAATTATTTGCACATCTAAATGGTTAAGTCAAGATAATCCTCACTATTGTCATAATTTATGATGCAGATATTACCTGAAACGAAACATTTAGAAATGATTATAAATGTAGTTTATGTTCAATCTAACAAGATAAAAAAATTTTTTTAAGATTTAATTTTTTTTGCTTTTTTAGCTTTTCTTTTATCGGAAAAATCGAAGAGAGAGAGAGAGAGTTGGAATTTTAATTTAATTGTAGATTGAACAAAAAAATAATGGAAATTTTCCCTAAAAACTTTATCGGATTAAAATTACATGAGTCATCATGACAACAGTGAGTCGGTATTTTTTTAATATGTGCCCATAAAGATTTGCCAATAATTGTCAACAAAATTAAAATATTTGAAAAAATGTTTAAAGAACATTTAAACATCAAAAAATAAATGTATCAAGTTTCACATTTACAGCTTTTATTTCCTAAAAAAAATTCCTAAAAAGAAGTATAAAAATTATTCTGCGAAAATATCTCTTTCAACTAAAAAAATATTGTGTTAAAGGATTTCATGAAATTTAATGTGAGAGGTAAAGTTTATTTTAACACTCATTAATTAGAAGTTTCTAGTTTTGATTGCCATTACATTTTTAATAAATACATGCATATATACATATATTTATTTCATAATCTTTAGCATTAATCGATTCAATAATATAAACCTCCAAGTACATACAGTTGCATTACTTTTTAAAAGCTTTCCAATAAAATTTGAATGTAAATGGCGCATGCAAAATATCAAAACGTGGATTTAGCTATTTGTAAAATGTTTTCATACTCACGATGCCAAAAAAATATATATAAAAATCCCGCGAATGAAAACACTCGAATGCCACGTCACGTCGATTGACGATTTAATTTACCGATAGCTTTTCTCCAAGGACTTTTCGATCGAGGTTATCCAACTGTTTAATGCTCGATCGAGTTTCTGGACTTTTCATGGTTTGTTTGAATAAATTACGCATTCACGGACATACCAGGCGAGCGCATTGACAGCATATTATGGTTTATTGCACGTAGAAAGATACTCTATTCCCCCTCTGTAAATTACCTGTGCGACCGACGCACATGTGAGTTTGGAATGCCAGACATTTCGACAGCCTTTTAAGCCGCGGCGCGTCGTGGATCGATAAAATTGTGTGCGATGGATCATACATACGCAGTGCAATCATGTAAACGCATTATACACTCCGGTATTTCGAGTGGAGTCTGCGAAATGCGCGTATACCAGGCTTTGTCTGGCTATCTGTTCCGAGACCGCGGGATATTAATGCATCGATATGACTTTTACCTTTGTGAATATTGTCCATAATAGGGTGTGGCCTGAAATTATTATTGAAATGAAGTTTGAAAGTCGTCCCGCATTATTTAAGATTGAAACGACAAAGGATTGGGTTTTAGTGAATTTTTACGAAAGTCTGAAGAATCAAGTTGATTTATGAAATAAAAAGTAATGAAAACTAAAAACTAATCATTCTTTAATTAATATTAATCTTTATTGTCACACACACATCTTGGATCATTTGTATCTTACGTATATATTTTCCTTGAAATACTAAGCGCACCAAGTAATTAATTATAACTTTTTAATACACAATCTTACAAATACTTTCTAAAGATGTTAAAATGTGTCACGTATTAATTTTTATATACTTGTAAAAGTAATGAAAATTAACTCTCTTAGATCCGATTTTATTGAAATCATGTCAAAAAGAACTATTTAATTCTGTTCGAGGCGCTTTGATAAGTAATTCATATTAAATAATTAATTTCTTCCAAAATTTTAATCACTCCTTCAACATGTACATCATTACGCACATTGTTTTTTTTTAGATGAGATGTTAACAGAATTAAATAATTTTGGATGTCTTCAAATTTGATGTACATTACAATGCACACACAGAGTCCGAAAGGATTAACATGAGACACGATCCATCATGTGCAGCAAAGGACAGGGAAATTATTATGTATAACATAATATATAAAGAGTTAAAATTAGGAATTTTTACAAAAAATAAAATCGCGCAGTTTGGCTTCAGAAGGATCACGTTCCTCTACCTATATGCAATCTGATAAGTATGCCAAGAAAAGAGAATACGAAATAGGAAAATCTGAGCTCGTAGGTTTCCAAAGTTACACGTGGAATAAACTTTAGGATGCACATAAGCGGGTTGAAAATTTATTCCTCTGACAACTTTTTCGCGGAAGAAAAATCGACTTATATTCTATTTCGCATAAACACGTTCTGTATAATAATACACGTCGATTTTATCGTGCATGTGATCATTTAACTTAACCTGACTTGCTTTGAGTATAACCAAAGAGGCTTAACTTTACAGTAATTCTTTACTTCCACTCTTTCTAATGCACATTTATTTTTACAAAAGTTATTTGCGCTTAATCCCAAACACAAAGAGACAGTATCATTTGCAACCTCTCGATTAATTAATTCAGCTGAGTAATTTTCTTTTTTTCTAATAAACTAAAATCCGTCGGACAAAAAGATTAAATTTATTTAAACATGTCCAAAATAAAACTTTAATGTCTTTGCTATGAGTAGTCAGTTATTTTATAATTGACGTTACTAATTGGCGATAATATACATATAGCTGGTTATAATAATATGCGGATATTACAAAAAAAAATTGTGTAATTGTAAAAAAAAGAGCATCTTTTTCTGCGGGAACAAGCTGCAATTGGTGCAAGGTTATGAGCTAATATATACATGTATTAGTATACATATACACGAAAGAGTTGCGTAGTCTCGCCCCTGCATCGCAATAAAGTAACGATACGCGATGAAGTTTTTTCTAGAAACGTTGACATCGGTGCACTGGTGCGACAAAACATTGCAAGATGAAAAAGTAGCTTAAGGTATGTACGTTCCCACTTTCTTGTTGTTATACATGAGAAACGAGTCCTCGTTCCGAGCACGACGAGAGTGAGAGTAATCCTGCAACTTTCGTTTATTCCCGCCCGGCAACCTCGTGATGTCATAAATATGACCGCGTATCGTAATCCGAATTGGCATTCTCGTAGTGAAAGGTACAGCGATGGAGAAAAGAGATTGATGCTGGAAACAAAAATGTTCAAACTATAATAGCGTTTCTCAAATACAAAATTTTGCACGTCGGTTTAGAAATATTTTTATTGGTAAAGGCACATTCTTGAATTGCTCCATAAAAATTAGATTATATTTAAGTATACAGAATAAAGTTTGGTCGTAATTAATAATGAAATAATTTGCGAAAAAGAAGACTAAATAAACGACTTCGAAGGAGTTTTAACGTATATAACGTTCGACAAATTACAAAAGTTTCATACTGCAACAAAAATAATGATTTCGCTACTTCAACAAGTTTATATTTCATTTAATTAGCGACTTACTCCTCTACGTTATTCGCTTTAATATCAATCGATCGGTTGTGCAAGAGTTAAGTGCACTGCCACCTCTTAAGACGATTAAAATTTAATCCATGAAACGGTGACCAAAAAAAAAATAGCATGAACGAACTGATCTCCGAAGATGGACGTGGAGATTACGTTGATCGATCTAATCTCACTTGAATCACTTCCCGTGTCCTATTCAAGATTAATTCTATTGTATGCTTTATTTGGAAGTCTATTCCGATATTTCCAAGATTATTAACGTAATCGTTGAATGCTCTGATATCGGATGAAAAATGTTTACACGATTCTTGTAGTTTAAAAAGAGAGAAACAATTTTACAGTTAGAAAAATTCCGTTATTATTTAATATTTAATCCTTCAGAGCTGACGATATGTTTATTGATAGTTATTCAATTATGTGTGTCTTATAGATTTTTGGATGCTGAAAACGATGCCTTAATACTTTTATACACAGAATGATGAGACTAATCCGTAATGATAGATGACGCATATGTTACATTAGGTCTTCTTTATATAATAATTTTTATAACTTTTTTAACAATAATTTTTTAAATACATTTTATTCAAGAAATGTAACAAACGCAAACAGAAATGCCATAGGTCACTGGCGACTCACATGTCGCGAGTCGCTTAAAATTAGCACGGAACGTGTTAATTAACATAAATTAAATGGATCTCTCTCTCTCTCTCTCTCTGTCTCTCTCTCTGTCTCTTTCTACAGACTCTACGTCAGTAATTCTGTTACATGGTTTGGCGTTAATTCCGGAAGGTTAATAAAATCGCGTAAGAAAATAATAAATGACAAAATACGTATGCAAATCGAAAACGTTTTTAATCTAAGTTATGACATCATTAGCGTATGTCAATCAGAAGGCAAGAAAGGGCCACTGCTGTAAACTCCTGTAAATTATTATATACAATGCGATTACGTTAATAAATAACGGGGTTGAACGTACACACGTAATTAATGGCGGGCGTGCGTGTCGTCGTGTGATTTGCACTGTTAATAGTTTCCCGTAAAACCGGTATCCGATCGAAGGTCTTCCCCGCCCTTTCTTGCGCGCGGATATTTTAGTACATCGTGCATCAGGTTGCATCCTGTTGCCGCGCCGACGCGCAATTTCCTTCCGCACGCGACACTCGGCGTTCCGGTTTAACGTTCCTTACAGACCGGAAATGACACGCGCCAGGCGTAAGACGCCGGAAGCTGTTTCGTACGTAAAATTTCCTGACCCCGGAAATTGTAAACGAAACGACTGAAACGTAACTATCGGCTTGAACTGATCGTGAAAGTGGTCGAGGTGGCGAGCACTCTGACTAACGAATCGAGAATTGTTTCGAGTATCACTATATATTCCGGGGTTGGATGTAGAGAATTTTTCCTTCCGAAAGGCACGAGAATTGTCTCTTCCATCTTACGAATGACTTGGAAGCAACCGGTGGTCGTGGTGCGAACGAGGTCACGTCGTGACATCTCGTTCATTTTCAACCCTTTGAGACTCTAACCGAAGGCACGAAGTGGAATCGCAATAAAGTCGACATAATTTTTCATTCGAAACATTTATGAACAATCAACGGGCGAGATATTAATTAATGTATTTGTCTGCTTTCCTTTGATCTGTGAAAATTAACGGAACATTTGTTTTCCAGTGACAGATTGACAAATTGCGAGGGCGAAAAGGGTGATGGTAGATAAATGACAAAATCAAACGTGAGTAATGTAATATAGACGCAATATCTGTCTGGCGTAAATGATGAAAAATAAAAGGGATATAAACTTTATTGATATCTACAGAGCAAATTACAATTATTGTTCATTTCTATATTTATATTGAAACTCGTAATTTATGGCCAAATTTTGAATCACAAATTAAGTCTTAAAATGATTGCATATTTATAAGACTTGAAAAATATTTTCAATCTGAATTAAGTAAAATAACAGAGTAAAATTGAACGATATATCGTGAAAAAGAAAAAAAGAAAAGCTGGTTATTTGTATTTTTGAAAAATCTTATATGTATATATATATATATTCTCGTATAAACGTTTCTCCATATAACTATATATTTTACGAAATCCTCGAGTATTGGATTGCTCCGCAATTCAACTTTCCATCTCCTCGTTTTATTGTAAACTTTTTGAACTTAAAACTTGAACGAGTTTCTAGATGAAAACTATTTGAAGAGTTTGGCACACAATTTGTTTATACTTGTGCTTCAACTTGTACCGTGAAAATCAGTTGAGGTATTTATGATGACGTCTAACAAGATAATTTCGAAGTCTCGAGGATGAACTCTCCTTAAAAGGCTCACGCGATCTAGATCGGAAACGACATTGGCGTGAGTATCTGGGCCAAGTGAAACTGGTTATGGAAAATCCTCGCACAATGTTGCTTTTCTTTCGGAAGATGGCCAAACTGGTTTTGACCTTGGCGAAGATAGCCTCGATGCGGCTACGCGATGGAACGTTAAGATCGCGCGCAGTGCATTCTTTGTCCTATATGTATACGAGTTACGTTTCTATCGATAAAAAAAAAAAGGAACGCTATAAAGCACGAATTAAATATTCAGTAAAACCAGCAAAAAAAAGATAGTGAAAGTTTATGAATACACGAACGTTTATTATGCATTGGCTTTATGTCGATTGAAATATTAATTCTGTTGCCAATGTGAAAATTTTCATAACGTGAAGTCTCTGGTAAAATAATAACAGGTGCACAGTACATATAGATAGTAGAATATTGCAGTGAATGAGGTTTCATTGTGTGTGTGATTTTATTCTATGTGGTTGGTTATACGGTATAAATAAAATTCGCTGTAATTAAAGAGTCGTGCAGGTAGATCTAGAACGTCCTGAATAATAAACGTTAATGAATATTAATCTACACAATGAGTAATACAATGAACATGAAGCATTCAAAAATAAATTTCAGTAACCATTCAACTTTGTTTAAAAGAGAAGAGATCATACATTTGACTTTGTCATTATATTTTCTGTAAAGTAAAGAGACAAATATTAATGATTTAATTATTTTACAATATAATACAAGAGCCTTTGCTTTTCATTAACACTTTATCTTATCATAATTATAAAAATTATATATAAATTTGTACAATATAAGCATGTTAAAATTTCATTATTATAGAAGAAAAGATATTTTATTATACTCAATCATATTTTTTAATTCACATTTTTAGACATACAAAAAATTCACGGATAAAGCAAATTAAATATTCGTATTTCGTATATCTTTTCTCGCATATTAATTTAATTAAATCAAAAAAAAAAAATCAACGATGTCAAGAATCGTTTAGGATTAACAAGACGAGAGATTACTATGCCAGGTACTGTCTATCCCTTTAACAATAAGATGGAGCGTCCTGAAATCTACGCGTTTAATTGAATTCAGTCACGAACACGTATCGTGAATGTGAACGATGCCGTGAAATCCTGGTCAGGACTAAGTCCTGATTCTCGGTAAAACCAAGCGACTCACGGCCGTGATGTATGGCATACCGCCGTATAAGGCTAAGGCGTATAATAATACAAAGTTAGAAACTACGATACCCCGGCCAGGCCTACGCCTCTTATTCTCTCTTATTCTCGCCGCGCAGGTCTGCGCCGAGCGAGTAGAGGAAGCTTGTGAAGCCGAGGACCGCAAGACCCTGTATAGGTCTCTCTTCGTGGAAGTCTCACAGGGACGCGGGGGAGCCGTTCTCTTCCCTTTTTCTCCCTCTTTCCCTCCTCCTCCTTGTCCCCTTTCCACCGTTCGCCTTTCTTTGCCATTCGTTGTTCTTCTCCAACAAACGTGCGCGTTTGCGCTTCCACTTATCCTTTTCGTCCTTTCCACTGGAACGTAGATGGTGGTACGAGTCATCCCGCTCTTCGTCCCTTCCAGATCGAAACGATCGCCTTTCTTCTCCTCTCACGTGTCCCTCTATATCTTCCCGACTCGCGCAATTTTCATTTTGCTTGTCGCCTTTTCTTCCTGTAGTCATGATTCTTTTTACGAGGTTGCTTCTTCCGTTAGTAATTACCGTCAATATGTTCTGCGTCGCTATTTATGAGCTTTTACTTTTTCTTATGTACTTCCGTTTTATTTTATTTCAATGAATTTTCAGGGAGATTTGAATCTCGTAATACTCTCTAAAACTTTTGGAGTGAATTGTCACTCTAAAGAGTAAAATCTCACTTTTAAAGATTGAAAAGCTCTTTTACAAGACTAGCTTAATTTTCACTCTTTAGAGTAAGATTCCACTTCAAAGAATTTAGAGAGTAAGTATCTCCTTTTATATTATGTGTTTTTGAGCTTCTTTAGACTTATTCATGAGACTTTCGTCATAAACTGTGTACTGTTGCCATATAATTTATATTGTCTCTTCCTTCTAGATTTCTTACTTCATGATTCCTCTTTATCTCCCTACTTATTACGATCTCTTGATATCTTGTGGCCTATGGAATCTCTTATATCAGCATATCTGCCATTTATACCCGTCATTTCCCTTTCATCTCGCGCTGCACCTCTCTCGCTGCACATCCAGTTTCGCCTTCTCCATCGTTTCCATCCGCCTTCTTTCCCGGCCGGGGCAACCATTATATACCTCGCGATACGTCTCACCGCCTGTAGCGACTAGCGACCGTGCAACGTTGCATCCTGTCGGCTGCATTCCGTTCGAACTGCCTCGGACGAATGCGTCTTTTGATAGTCGCGATTTGAAGAAGGAGCTTCCCTAGAGTCCCAAATAGTCCTCTCTGTGTTACTTGTCAAGTAAATTTTCAATAGCAGTTTTTGTATAAAGCCGACTGTAATATCAATGTGTTAATTTTGCATTTTTCATGGAAACGTAATAGATTTCCAACTTTTTCATAAATTTTTCCAAAGTGTAGGTTTTTATAGACAACTCATTTTATATTATTGGAAACCTTCTCTCACTTTTAGAAAAGTCGAATCTACTATACGCAATTTGAAAAAATCAGTATACAAAAGCTATTAGATAGATTTATATTGAAATAAAAGTTTGTATTCTAATTATAATTTTTTTCAATTATTTTATAATTGGAAATTGAAAATAAAATATTCTACGAGATGAAGAATCAACATAATGAATAAGTATATTTTCGACTGTTATATATATCTATTTCGTCACCTCACAATTTGTCCGAAAAAAAGTTGTACCTCTGTGTCTCGCCAATGATGCGAGTGATTGGAAAGATGAAGAAAAGAGGAAGGAGGGTGCGTGATGGATCTCGGGGCGCCCAGATCGCGATGGGGCCTTAGGCCCCGAGCTATGGACCCTAAAGGGGACAATAGATAGACCGTTAGAGCAAGGTACACCGGACTGAACCTCGGCCTGAGAATTCTTGAACGAAGGGCATCTCGAGGGACCTCGACCCGAGCTGAGGGTCCCGCCGGGGCTCAGAGAAACTGGTTTACCTGCCACCTTCTTCGTCGTCCTCTCTTTTCTCCGGACGTGGAGGTTCCGTGGCGATGGAATGGCGAAGAATGCAAAGACGCAGCAACATGAGCGTCTCTCTTTTGAGGAGAGTGCGACAATAATCGACCGGATCTTCTTAGTTTACGCTCGTTTTTCATCGATCACCGAAATTCCACAAAGTATAAGAATAATAATCTTTATAAGAATTATATTCGATATTAATCGAGAAGAGTGTTGGGGATACTGATTATTGATATCTGTTGTGTCTTTGTGCTTCTGCGATAGAACAGGAGATTTTCAATTCCAAATGAAAAGTTTCCCTGGAAAAATTTAGTTATCTTTATGAACTTGTCTAGATGTGACGATAATCCAAACATGGCTTCGATATGACGGTAATAAAAGAGATACCTTCGCAATACATTCTATTTCTCTCTGATGCTTCTTGTTGTCTCGTAGAAGTTAGATTTTTCATATGGGGGTTTTTCACGGGAGCTGCGTGATAACTGAGAACGCGCATTTAAATTGCAACTTAGGACTGGAGCATCGTAACGGGTATTTCTTCCGATGGCTCGACTGTGATTCCAAATGGAAATACACGCAGACGAGGGCACATAAATGATGTTATCTAGGGGTGCCTGCGCGCTGGAATTTCTAATATCGGACATAGCATCGAGTCGAATATTTTATCCTTTAATCTCTAAGTAATTTCAGATGATATCTCGAATACCTGCGAGCGGTTTTCAAATTGCCAAGCCATGGCAATAAAGATATTCACGGAATCACCTAAAAATCAGCATCTTACATATAAATTTTTTTAAAAACTGATAAGTTTACAAAGAAATACAAAATAAAATTATTTTTGTAATGAAGCTTTAATATAGTATTCGATATTTTAAATAATTATTATTAATTTTTTCATCAAATTTATGAATCTTTCAATTAAAAAAATTAACGTTTTATTAGTAATACAAGGAATTCATGGTAAATAAGAAAGTTTTTGTGTGTTAAAATAATTTGGAATTTCGTAAACTATTTATTAGAGGAGAGAGAGATAGCAACAGATCACTACAGAAATATGTAAGCATCGCTCACGGAATTATATTATTGATAATATTACAACTTGCTTGCATCTATTGCAAGCATTTTCTCAAAAATTTATTAATATTTGTCGGCAATAAAACATTAGTTTTTTAGTTACAACAATTTTTATAGTTAATATTTAATTTACCTTTTTTTATTACTTCTTTTATCATATCTCTTTTTTAATGAAATAAAGATATTAAAAATCTTAAGAATCCAACTTTCTTATAATATTCTAATAACATGATGTAATCTGAACATAGCATATGCTTGTACAATTGTTATACATATAGAATGTCTTTTGTTATCAAAGTAACAATCGTATAACTTCGTATACTTTCTATTGCTATTTTAAACCGTGACTTCACTTGTCATAACTTTCAATCGATTAAAGACATTAGATAATAGTTAAACTTTACATAAGGATATTGGTATTACGAGAGAGAGAGAGAGAGAGAGAGAGAGAGAGAGAGAGAGAGAGAAACTAATAATTAATATAATATCTTTCAAATTATGTAATACCTAAGAAGAGAAAAGCAACATTGATTATAACCCAACATTTATAATTCTATCAAATTATTTAAATAATGTGACAGTCATGAATTCTGTATTAAATGTAAAACTGTATAGATAATAAGCAAATATTATGCGTGTAATTAGTAATTATAATTGTAGATGGGTTCAATTAATCGAATTGATCCGCATCACAGGCAGTGTCCTGCATTGTTAATGAACTAATGTTGTAACCGAGTTCGACAACAAGAGACAATATCTTCTGTATATCTATTAATTAATATTTTATGTAAGCATGAACAATTTATATCTCTCTCTCTCTCTCTCTCTCTCTCTCTCTCTCTCTCTCTCTCTCTCTCTCTCGTTCTTTACAAGGATCCTTATAAATTTATGCAAGACTAAAGACGATATTGATTTAATCGCTACTTGTTTATTCAAGTCGTTAAATCTCACTAAAGGGTTTATAGATTTTAATTATTTGAAGAGAAGCATAGGAGGAGGGAGGGAAAACTTTGTTTCTCTCAGAGGACAAAGAGATTTCTCAATCGGAATTTTCCTTTCTTTATCGAGGACTTATCGTTCCGGATTATCCTGCGAAGGAGAGAAATCTTCCGTTTTATCGCGCACAAAGACCCTCCCGACGGATCGCGAAATTGAAGCCTGTTGCTTACTGGTGATTATAAAATCTATCCACGTGACTTGCACACGACTAATTATATCGGCGCGGTCTATTACTTACGAACAAGATCTCCGTACTTGGTTCAATTACGTGATCGTAATCTACTGAAGAAGGAACTAATTGCATCATGATGAAAGTGCGAAAACCCGATGTTTGAAGAATATATATCACCGTGTCGCTAATCATCTATGCGATAATACTCGATTTATCTTTCGTGTGTACAGTGACATTGATATATGCATGCTATTATAATAATAAAAGGAAGCTGATTTCCTGCTTGTGTTTTGTTGTTTGTGTCTTGTGATACCATATGTAGGTATGTAATCTCTGAGAATTTATAAAGTAAGAAAATACTTATTTTTCTGTGATACATAGAATATATTTAGAATGACCCATTTTGTGCGAAATTCTATTAAAACAGGTTGATTTCAGTTTCGATGAAGAAAGAACTTTCCGTGGGCGAGAGGCCGCATGGTGATTTTGCGAGAATCTTTTGTGCATGGCACATGTAAATGCACGTAAATGTACACATGGCCGAATATATATAAAGGGAAAATGAATTAACATCAGTAATATATGCGGTTCTGGAATTTCCGCAATGCAGCGCCCACGTTGTTCGGGCTTGCGTGTATATCATCGTGGCACGCGTACATGTGCACGTGCACACATGTCACACGGTATGCACGTACAATACGTATACGACCTGGCGTGAGTGCTCTGGCGCTCCGGTCGACTACGCCAGACTACAGGAACGAATGTCTATTTTTGTGATTATCGCGCAACCTATTGTGACAATTCGACTATTTTTGTTAATACTGCGATCTGGCATAAATACTACGTTTTATATACGAATATCATATATAGGAAATATTTATACGAGATTCTTTTATCCGCCTCGCTACATTCATAACGTTCTTTAAACTGCTATTTTAGCACTTGGTCGCAGATTTGTATCAAATATCGTTTTTCTATCCATAGAACTAAAATGGTCGTAATTGGAATAATGGTGAAATAATAGATTCAGTATTTTGCGAATATCGCGGAAAATGCATTGATGAGATTCTTCTTTATTCTCACTACATTCACAACATATTTTAAACTGCTATTTTAGCACTTGGTCACAGATACAAGCATCATTTGTATCAAAATATCGTTTTTTAAGCATGTAGTTAAAATGATTATAATTGGAATAATGGGACAATAACTGATTTAATATTTTGCAAATATCGCAGAAAATACATTCACGAGACTCTTTTATCCTCGTTATATTTTTAAAAACTTTAAAACTGTCACTTTATTGCTTAGTCACAGATAAACATTATTTGTATTAAATATATATATCCTATATCGTTTTTCTACACACTGAACTAAAATGATTATAATTCAAATAATAGAGTATACAATGCTAGATTTAGCTTCATTATTTGGCTATTGCTCAAGCTATTTTCGAGCTTGAGAGCTCTAAAGCTGAAAAACGTACGACTTTATGTAAAAGTATGCAGAAATAATCGTTTTAGCTCAGGTTGAGCTACCTTTTGTATCATGCCGTAATAGGTGCACATTATATCATACGAATAATATTTTCTCTGCTTCTCTTTTCAATCAATATCTTTATAAATATTTAATAAATTTATTTCTAATCGAGAGTGTGAATAAAAGCATAGATAGTTGATAGAGTCCTTACAGAAACTTATTTGTCAGCGACGAGGTAGTCAAAGTGTTTTAACGAGTGTAGTGAACGAGCTGATAGCTTCGTTTAATGACATTTACGACGTTCACCGGATAAGATCGCTGAGGTAACGCGAAAGCGGAAGTTTCAAGGGGTCGTTGACGGTGAAACAAAGACTATAATGGCGTGAGATTTTGGCACGGTATCCGGTCGAATGCCGCGAGCCACATAGACGCTTGCCAGGATTCTACAAGTGGTTGACCCTGGCCGCGAGACGACACGACGCGACAAATCCGCCACGCCGCAGGCATCGATGTGAGCACGAACGGAAAAGCATACCGGCCATCGTCAATCGCTTATCGAACAATTGAATATTCCACGCGACCCTTGTATTTTACTCTGACATATTTTGGCGTATTGCCCATCCAGTTTATTATCCATTTGGAGCCGAATACCCGTGCGTCCATTAGGAAGCTCCATTGTATCGTGAAAAGGGATCAATACGGCTGCTCCAAAAGCTGCTTGTTCAGCTCCGAGAAATGAGGACCGGGAAGCATCCTTCGGAGGAGGACGGTCTATCGGTTTGGAATCCCAATAGGTGCGGACGGACCACAGCATTCCGACTCGTGCCTCATCGTACGAACGCGTCTCGAATCCGGCGCGACGATAGATTTTCGTGTCATGGACGCGAACGTACGGCAATGAATATAGCCGCAGAATAAATCAACTGCTTGTGCATGCTTTTACTTACAAAGAGAGAGAGAGAGAGAAAAAAAAGAGATCCGCGCACTCTCTATACGCGCCTATATCGTATCCGTCTGGCGGATACGTCACGTCCATAAATCGCGATGGATTTTTGATAGCGGCGATGATATACGATCGCGAAGAATGCGCGAGATTTGTCGGGCCTTTTCCTGTATCTCGGACTACAGAGCATAAATCGTAATCCCGTCCGCGTATTCGATATGGTTTTTCAGCATTTTTTGCGGATTTGTAACTTTGCTTCATAGGTCCTAACGCACATGTTAAAATTTACACGAGCAACGCGTCTACCGATCTACCATGTGGATTATACGATGCGACGTACACACATGTGGTGTTCTATAAATATTTCCTCCTTCATTTTTAAAGCTTTAGCATTTTATTTTCAAAAAGTTCCCAAACTGTCTGTGTTTTAACGACTAATCCGCTTTTCTGCTACTTTTTATGTTATCCTACATTAAGTTTTCATTGAGACGATGTTGTAAATTGAATGGACTTATATTCGATCATTTATCGCACTGAAAGAGCGATTTTGCTAATCAATCTAAAAGTTTCGCGAGATACAGCTTTGAAAGTAATTTTGTTGGATCATCAAAATAATTTTGTAAGAATCTTAAACATGGTAATGTTGCAAAATGTTTTGATATTCTAGCCAATTTTGTCGTCCTATAGCTAACTGTTTTGATGGTCCAGCAAAATTATTTTTCAGATCTGTATCTTAGCTGAATTTTCAGATTCTCCGATTCAAAATTGCTCTCTTTCGGTGTATCTAAAATGTGTCTTAAAAAATACATCGGTTTCGATTAAAATTGTTCATCTTGAATAAAACATGATTCTTAAGAACTTATTATTATAAAATTATACGAAATAGTAAAGAATGGCCATAAATAAGTCCTTTTAATTAACTGCGAGAGCATGAATTGTAAATACACGCCTCGAGCGAAACGAATCATGGACGCATTTTCCGAATCGATAATAAAAGATTGCCTTTATTCGCGAAGTGACGAGATTATTACTTATCTATCCCACGGGTATGTTCGCCATCGCAAAATACCGAACGTTGAAAGATCACTGCTAGAGTAAGCATAATGACATCATTCGGACGTAGCGTCCACCTGCGCCATACCCGCGACGTGTTTATGATGCGAACGGGACTCATGCGCTCATACTTGCGCGTCCAGCTTGGAATTACACATTGTTCCGTGGTGTAAGCTATCGAATATCTGCATGTAGATATTTTCATGCATAACGAGAAAAGAACGGAAACAGTGTCACATTTCTCAATTAAAAATTCACATTCCGCAATAATATATGAGTTTCAAGAAGATTCGTATTGTGGTGAACACCTATATGCAAAGATGCAGAACGTTAAACGTAAATCGTCTCGTTAATCATACGGTAATTAAGATAAATGCTTTTTATGATGACGTGAGTGTTTACGGATCATCGTATTTCATGTGTCGCAAGATTACAACCCACGAGATTCGAATCCGAGAAAAGATTATAACAGATTAATATCTTTTTTTTGTTTTTGTTTTTCAACACAAACTCTCTTTCATGGAAAATCGATTAGATGTTACGAACGAATTGTGTGAATTCCCATATAAACCCGTGGTATTTATGCTGCCTACAATGCTTATCGTCAACGTTTATACCAAGCACATTTCGCGCCACGAAAGTCGTGCACGTTCCATGTTTACATCATGAACCTTGTTTGTATAGTATTGCACATAACGTTTCGTGGTTAAACATAAGCGAGCGGGTTAATAAAATAAGAAAACAGCATTTGCGTTACTCTCGAAATATTTCTCGATATACAAGAGAAATGATAAAGGGATAAATTCCCTGCAAAATATTAAATTAATTTAGCTTTGTACTTAATTAGTACACTCCCATATCGCTATTACACTATTATGTATATCAGAACGCGTTATCTCATGTAGTGTATTTCATTTATTTGCGCGATAATATTATGATATTTTATCTCTCTTGTATTATGCTCTCCATATAACGCCAAATTATTATGCGTAATAATATGCAAGGATTTTATATTTGCAATTAACGCATTCTGTTATTGGCGAACTCGACGTGGCGGAAGAAGAAGATATAATATATCGCGTATATATGTATGTATGGTATATATATATTTTTTTTATCTTATAGATGCTAAAATATATATTTTTATGTGTTTATATTTATATTTATTTATCTGTTATTATATTTTTCTTCTTATATACATATATTATTAAAACGTAAAATCTATCTATTATTCAGCAATAGAAGGCATTGCAAAATTGAACCTTGCATTTTTTAATTACATGATACTTTATTTTGTGTTTTAATTTTGATTTCAGTGCACCCCGCAGACATAATTCGCGGTCGATAATGCGGTATAAACGCGTCGCATGTAATTGGATATTAAATTGGTAACGTCATCGTCTTTCCGGCGCGAGTCTTCCACGCCCTCAAGGGACCGAAAGTTGGATACGATCTCTCGGACGGCATAATGCAATTTTGTCTGCAATTCTCTCGGAGATCCGGAATTCTGTGCGTCATGTCATCATCTGTACGATAGATCTGTGTCTCCGTACATTTCCTACTTATTCACGTAATTCTTTCAACGATTTGCAACGACTACTCTCTACCTCACACGACGCGACGTCTCGGCAACTTGATGAACCAGACCTACGAGTTAAATCCATTTATTACTATTAAAAGTTTTGCAAATAATCAGATTCTTAAATAGTTCAATTGTCTCGCTGAAATGGGAAATCATTTTTTATCTAATTAGAAATTAGATATTTGAAAAATAAATACAAAATAGGAATTTCAATTTGGCGAATTTATATAAGTAAACAGTTAAATCGCCTACTAGTTTATTTTACATAAAATATAGCATTTTCATACAGTTGGACTTGTATAAATATTATTAATAAAACCAAATTATCTACGAAAGAATATGTTATACACTTCGTTTAATTAAAATTGTATAAGTATTTTTTATGATTTCGCATCCTTTCTGCGTGAGATTTTTTGAAAATTCATCCATTAAATTTCAATACAGGATTCTACACCCTCTTTTATTCTTATAGCTTTGTTCTTCATCTCACTGCTTCTCTTTAATTGCTTTTCTACAATACGACAACTTGACGTTTATTTCTAGAAGTCAATATTGGTTCCCAATCAAGTTTCAGTATTTTCTAATTTTGCGTTAACGTTATTATTTGATAAAAATCGTATGCTTTACATAGAAATAATAGTCTTAAATATTTAATTATTTTCTGCTTTAAAGTAGATTTTCAAGATTTTTTCAAGAATAGATTTATGTTCTTTTATTTTTTGTAAAACAAGTTCTTTTGTTAAAAAAAGAAGGGGAAAATTGAATTAAATTGAAAGTGATTGAGAACGTGGGGGGTGCATTAGATCTTAATGTACATTTAATGACAACCTTACGAACTTCCGAGGAGGTAAAAGCCTCTTAGATCTATAGAAGGAGTCGATATCTATCCGCTGTTTTCTTTCCTCTAATGCCTCCTTCGCGCGAAATCATCAATCGTGAAGCCATGTATCCCGCGAGCAAGACCTCGAACGCGATTTGCTTTACAAGCTTCTTCGATTTCGCGCAAAGATTAAATGCCATCGTTCGCGAGAATAATCACGATGAAGTACAAGAACATTGCGCCTTGCTGAGTTTCATTTCTTGGAAGCTTTAATCGTGAATGATGTGAGTTTTTCTTCTGTGAAATTAAAAATGGAATTTCAGATATCTCGATTTTCCGTCGAGCCATTAGATTCAATTTACGTAATAGATAACTAACATACGACAATCAGTTATGCTATTAAAATTCTTTTTTCTGTTTTACGATGGAGTAAATTAATTGCGTAATCTGAGATCGGATCCATAATTGTAAAATCTCAGGTGGCCATTTTAGGAACTAAGAGCGACGTTGCAAAACGAAAAGGAGGTGACACTTTTGTGGAATTAATTATTTAATTAATTATCGCTTCGTGCAGCCCTTTACAAACGAGTATGACAATTTATTCGGGTGAGCGTTTCGCAAAGTTAATTGGTTTTTATCATGATATAAACCGCTATTTGCCGTTATCATTAAATCACAAATTTATCATGACCGGTGTATCATATTACTCGCCTCGCACGACTCGCAGGTGGCAGCTGGTTTTGTTGTCGTGCCAGAAATCTTCGCGTCATCATGAGGTCCGCTGAAACTTCGCGGGAGTGTAATTTAATTTTAGATGGTCTCGAGTTAGGTATTTGTTTAGTCGTTAAATATACTAGAAACAATTACGTCATAATTAATTTTCAACTCGTAAAATTATAATAACATTCATTAGTAAACTATAGTCATAAATTATATTTTCTAAAGCAAGTAAATTTGAATATTATACAATATAATACTTATAATAGAGATATTATCGTATTAAAATAATATTGATATCTACAGGAATAATAAGTAAAGTTTCATGAAGATGTGAAGTAGATAAAAGAAGAGTATTTTAATTATAGTTAGTTAAAATAATTTATCTCTCTCTTTCTCTCTCCTTTCTTTATGCGAATTTGCAACATTCCTTAAATATCATATACTCAGAGCAAATAAAAGAAATTCCTGTTCGCAGAAATGTTTGTTAGTTCCTTTAAATATGTACAATATTAGTACGATGTAGAGTCAAATTTAACCATTTCGTCTCAACAACGGCGCCGTTTGCAATATATGTATGAACGCGAGTTGCTCGCGTTACATTGACGTTGCAGCGTCATAATGTATACACGTTAGCAGTGGCAAGGCGGTTAGTTAAGTTTACCAGGCATTAATCATGCACTCGGCTAGAAGACTGTTTCTTCGTTCGCGCAGATATATAGCTTTCCCCAAGTACGTGGCTCTCACCAAGCTTTTGCACTCGCGGGTCTTCCGCGAGGAACAAGCAAAGCGCTGCAAAACGACGCACAAACTATAATGTTGTTCCACATTTATGTTGTTATTCCACGACGTACTAACGGATCCCTTTTTTAAGTTCAAGCCTGGTTGAAGGTCTGTGCGGAATGAGCTTTAAATTACAACACAAGCTTAGGGTAAAACAAAGTTTTCCTTTCTACGGTTCTAGTTGCTTTCGAGTATACACTCACCGCGAGCACTTGGCTGAGTACTCGGTCGGATACTTGAACCTCTAAGGAGTGGATAGTTTAAACTTCGGCTGCTTGGTTTACAAGTAGTCTACTGACGCTACTGACTACTCGGCGGTTGTAACTATGTATGTTAAATTCTTACCGTATGTTCAGTCGAAAAAGAAACGTATAGCTCAATTCAATGGAAAATCTCCCATGGCGAGTATTCTCATCCTGCATTAATCTTCATTAATTCGCAGGTCCCCCCCCCCCCCCCCCCCCCCGTATCAAACATCGTGTTTAACATTTTTTTTTATAAAGTAGTGTCATCTTTTTCAGAATACAAATGACATTTTACATAAAGAAAGTCAGATTTATATATAAGTTATAAAATAGACATATCATAATATTTTTATGATTTTTTACTCATCTTTTTATATGAAATTCTTGCAATATATATATATATATATATTGTATCAATTATAGATTTCGTTTATAGGAAGATACCTATGTTTTTCGCTTATGCACTCGCAATGTCTTCTACCCTTTCTCCTCGGGTCGATAACCGCGCAGACGATTTAAATTGAGCCGTCGAACGATCGACTTAATAGAGAACGGAGATTGGGCCAAAATGGGCATATCGGAACGACGCGGAAGAAGCGTAATTGAACGCAACCAAAGTGGTTTACTTGCAAGACGATCTATAAATACATACGCGGCTGCTGCCTGTGCCTTCTCTCTCTCTCTTTCTTGCTCCTATAAGCTTTGCTTTATTAATTCAAGTTTCCTCGTGCCTTCGCGCCCGTTTCACACCGCTTCACCGCTCTGCAACCAGCCATCGCTATCCCAGAGATCCGCGGCCAGTTGAACTGTATGTCGGCTAGGTCAAATAATTTGATTCAAAGTAAGTGGAGATATTAATCTGATACAAATACCCGAGAATTGTGTTAGAAAAAGGAAAAGTATTTATTAAGTTAAATAAGATCTTTGTATTATAATTGATCTTAAATTGGTCCATCACTTTAAACGGTGCGACTATTTATCATATATAAATAAGAAGCAACAAGTATAAGTTAGATAGTTATCGGTAATATATGTAGTTTCGAAAGTGTTTCTTATTTTTATTCAATATTAATTGAATTTTATTTTTAGTTAATCGATTAATTTATTTAATAAATGGAGGAGTAAAAAGGTATAATTTTATAGAAAGTTTCGCTACAATTAGCGTTCTGCTCTGGGATTTTATAACTTTTTAACGATAGTTGGTATTATATTACAATAATTTAAATCATTGCGCAGATATTATAAATGATAACAAACTGCGATACATGACACTGTCATTAAGAGTTACAGAATTTTAGCTCACATTTAAATAACTTTTTAATTATCTTCAGAAGTGTAAAAAGTAGAAAAATATGTATATATAATACATAATGATTCTTTATCAAGTAGCATAAAAATTTTTATTGTTTTTTTTTTTTCGCGTGTTTACGAAATAAGATGTTTAACGGAATAGCGTTCTGTCGGAACATTAAGTTTTCTCAAACGTATCTATGTCAGTGTATCCAAGCAACAAAGACGAACAAGTATTTTGTAAAATTGTGTAAAAACGCGTCGACGTCGACGGCGATTCTGGTAAAAACCATCTGAGAAGATATAAAAGAGCAAAAATATCTTCGATAAAAGAAATCTTTTTTTTTTTCGTTCTAACTTCGCGTCACGAGAAAAGTTTTCAAACTTTTTTCTTTATTATACATATAATATACTGTGCTTTTGGAAAATTATTTGAATATACATATATCTCTCTCTCGCTACAAATATATTTTCTCCGTTAATTATTCGACTCAAGCGTACAATTAACGGCTTAGTTCTCATGTAAGGTTAATCTTGGTTTAACTTTAATTTTCCGTTCATCTTTTTCTAATTCTTAGAATTAGAGAAAGATAAAAAGTAAATTGAACCAAGATTAGCAAGTTAATCTTAGATGATGGAACGGGCTTTAAATGTATATAAAAACAATGAATGTACAAGGATTTTAAAGCCTGTAATGTTTCAATTTTATTAAGACTATCGTGTCTTTACTAATACTAGGCGTTTCAAGGCGGCTCGTATCTTAGGTACAGAAACCGATATAGATACGCGACGATGCGCGATGGTCGTCTAAGCGATAACCTAGATTCGCCGACGCATAAAATGGAATGCGATCGAAAGTTGAAAGAGGAGAAGATACACAGGAGTGGCGAAGGAGGAGAAAGAGGAGATCTCACCTTCCGCACAACGCGTCGACACCTATTACGCGCGCGTAGATATCGAGGTGTCGCATTTCGTAGAGATGGCACTTTTACGTTGTCCTTTTATTGTGTATCTTCCTC